>NC_050573.1:369349721-369480724 GCF_011100635.1 Trichosurus vulpecula
TTTATATGCATATATATATATATATATATATATATATATATATATATATGAATCTAAAATTAGAATAAAACTTACACCAGAAGACCTCTCCTCTCCCAATAAATACAGGTCTCCAGTTACACCACCAGACAAGGCAAAACTTAAAAAACAAATTGTCAAGAGAGGTAAATGGAGAACTTGTATCTTTATTATACTTATATTCACCAAAAATATAACAAATCAATTTCTAAAGGAAAAGCTAATAAAAAATAAAGACCACAAACATTAATGCAACTATAAGAAATTCCAAAATTCCTCATCAGAACTAGATAAATCTGACAGAAAGATTTAAGAATATAGAGTGAACCATGAAAAATTTTGATTGAAGAACTTCTCTTTGGGAACATTAAAGAATACTTATATTCATTTTATAATATCTTCACAGAAATGAACCATTAATTAGACGCAATGATCCAACTAGCTAAACTGACCTTGCTCTGTTCAGCTAAACTGGACTTCTCTCTGTTCCTTGCACATATTACTCTCTGTTATCTCTTTTCCTTTTCATTGGCTGTTATTTTATAACTAAAAAGTAGAATCATGTACTAGATACAGTGATTTAGTTATACTGGACTTTTCTCTGTTCCTCATATACAGTACTCTACCTTTTGTTTTTGTGCCTTTTCACTGCCTGTCTACCATGGTTGGAGAATACTCTTTTCTCACCTCAGTCATATAATCCCTCTTTTTACCTAAGACACAGCCTAAACACAACCTTTCACATTGCTTTGACTGTCTCCAGCTGCTAGTGGCTTCTCTCCCTACCTACCTTGTCTTTACTTTGCATGAGTTTCTATTAATTCTCTTTGTTGTTTGCCCTTCATTTTTGAAGTGGACCAATGACCTCATGGGATGAAGCATTGACTTGCATTTGAATTGGATTCAAGTGAGGCAGAGTTGCACAAAGGCATCAGCCACATTCTCTTTTCCAGATACAATCAAGTCAGTGGTAACACAAAAGTGAGGATGACTGGCTGTGTCTCAGGATGCAGTGAATGACCTTGGCATCTTGGATGTCTGACCAGGCTTTAAGCATTTCATAGCACCTGCTTCAGCTGTCTTTGTGGCCATTGTGACAAATTGTTCTCACCCACCCATTCTAGTGGGAGAAGTCTTCATGCACTTAAAATAGACATTACCCTAACTCATCTATGGTTTGGAGGCCTGTTGATTACCCTCAACCTCGTTTAGCCCATTTGCCAAGACAGTCTTATATGTCTTCTGAATATACTTTAATATTTACTTCTTGTATTTCCCTTTAGAATGTAAGTATCCTGGGAATTGTGAGCAGTTATAATTGTATTTCCATTGCCTAGAACAGTGCCTGGAACATAGCAGATACTTGATAAATCTTTGTTTAGTAATTGAATGTAAGGAATGACATTTGAATCCTTGCTCTAACACCAGGATTGTGACTTTTTGTAAATCACCTAACCTCTCTGGGTGTTAATTTCTGCATCTATTAAATGAGTTGGTGGTAGATGGATTGCATAGCCTCTAACATCCCATACAAATCTAAATCTATGATCCTATGCTCTGTTGGCACAGTGAATACAATGTTGGAAGTAAGGTTAGAGAGAATGGGTTCTAATTGTGTATCTAGGACCTTTTGTAACTCACTTAGCTTTTTAGAACCTTAATTTTCCAATTTGCTAAATGAGAATTTCAGATTAAATCATCTCTAGGCTTCTTTCCAGCTTTAATTCTATAATATTTTGGGACTGTGATCTTCACCCAATGACCCACAGAGTTATGAAAATGACATTAGGTTCTCAAAGACTTTGCTAACCAACTTAGGTCTTACCAAGCCAGAAATATCACTTGAGTGTGGACCTAGTATCTGAAAAACCGCCAAATTTAATTTTGAGAGGGCCATCACTAAAAGGTTCACCCTAGATGTTGTTTATTGATTTTGGGGACCACAACAACTTCTGAGAACCATGTACTAAACTGTAGATTTCAACTCTGAAGGTACATTACAGACTGTGGAGTCCAAACCCCTCATTAATGAGATGAGGAAACTGAGCCTCAGAGATGTTAAATGACTTGCACATGGTCATACAACCAGTAAGGATGAAAGGTGAAATTTGAACCCAGGTCTTCCTGACTTCAACTGTAGTACTTAATGTCATGATGGTTGGCATCAGTGGAGAGAGTACCCACACTGCTAGAAATGTGGATCATAAAAGAAACACAATTTCAGTAGAAGAAAAATATCACTTTGGATTTTGGGTGATATTTCACTAAGAACAATTCTCCCTTAACAGAGCAGTTAAAATCCTAAAGTTAGTGATCTAGCTAACTCAGATCATCCTGTTTAGTTAATAGAAGTGAAAATATTTTTCAGCTGAATTATTAATGCATGTGTACTTTTTATCTTTCTTAAGTAGGAGGTAAGTTATTGAGAGCAGACATTTCCTTTTCTTCTATATACACATATACATATAAATATTTGTGGATATACACATATATATGTTTAATAAATATTTGTTGATTAAGTGATTTTTTTTCAATGAAAACCTGGTTTAATCAATCAGCCAGTAGGTATCTATTGCATAATTTATCTTTGAGCTTTGAGGGCAGCTACATTGTGCCATCACGATGGATAGAGTGCCAGACTTGAAGTCAGGAAGACTCATCTTTGTGAGTTCAAGTCTGGCCTCAGATACTTACTAACTGTGGGCATCTGGGCAACTCACTTAACCCTGTTTTCCTCAGTGTTTTCCTCTGTAAAATGAGCTGGGGAAGTAAATGGAAAACCATTCTAGTATCTTTCTCAAGAAAACCCCAAATGGGGTGAGAAAGAGTTGGACATGACTAAAATGACTAAACATAATTAACAGCAAGATAAACTTTCTGTTTATCACCATTCGTTGCTTCGTGTGAAAAAGGGAAAGAAGATACAATCCTTAGCTCTCAGGGAGCTTACATCTGGCTAGAAACACAAAATAATAGAGAGCTAACAAAAATGCAAAACAAAATATTAAATAATGCATTAAAATATGGGGAGAGGGGGCGGAGCCAAGATGGCAGCTGGAAAGCAGGGAACAGCTTGAGCTCCCTGCCCAGTCCCTCCAAAAACCTATAGAAAATGACTCTGAACCAATTCTAGAGCAGCAGAACCCACAGAACAGTGGAGGGAAGCAGGGTTCCAGCCCAGGACAGCCTGGATGGTCTCTGGGTGAGGTCTATCCCACACGGAGCTGGGAGCTGGGAGCTGGGAGCTGGGAGCTGGGAGCTGGGAGCTGGGAACGGAGTGGAGCAGAGCCCAGCCTGAGCGGCGTGGATCAACCAGACCAGGAGCCGGGCAGAGCGGACCCTGGTGCCCTGTGTCAGTGAGCTGCCGCAGTTGCTGGTCTTCTCAATCCACAAACACCAAAGACTGAGGAGAAGGTTAGTGGGAAAAGCTTCGGGAATGGAAGGAGTTCATGGCTCCACTTCCAGCCCCGGGGGCAGCGGGGGTGGGGCAGCTACAGTTGCTGCTGCTTCTGGCCCCAGGCCCGCCTGGTGGGAGGAATTAAGTGGCAGATCAGAGCAGGAGTCCAACAGCCTGCTGAAGATCTAAGCCAAGCCCTGGCTGGGGGTTCTTGGGGAAGGAGTAGTGCTGGTGTGACAGAGCTGGCACCTCCCCCCCAAACATGGAACATAGAACTCGTTAGTCTACAAGCAGTCATACCCCACTGAAAAACTCAAGGGTCAAGTTCATTGGTTGGGAGTATGGACAGGCAGCGAAAGCACACCCAGATTCAGTCTCAGACATTGGATTCTTTCTTTGGTGACAAAGAAGACCAAAACATACAGCCTAAAGAAGACAACAAAGTCATAGAGCCTACACCAAAAGCCTCCAAGAAAAACATGAACTGGTCCCAGGCCATGGAAGAGCTCAAAAAGAATTTGGAAAAGCAAGTTAGAGAAGTAGAGGAAAAATTGGGAAGAGAAATGAGAAGGATGTGAGAAAACCATGAAAAACAAGTAGATGACTTGCTAAAGGAGATCCAAAAAAATACTGAAATATACACTGAAGAAAACAACACCTTAAAAAATAGACTTACTCAAATGGCAAAAGAGCTCCAAAAAGCCAGTGAGGAAAAGAATGCCTTGAAAGGCAGAATTAGCCAAAAGGAAAAGGAGGTCCAATGGACCACTGAAGAAAATACTACCTTAAAAATGAGATTGGAGCCAAGTGGAAGCTAATGATTTGATGAGAAATCAAGATATTATAAAACCAAACAAAAGGAATAAAAAAATGGAAGATAATGTGAAATATCTCATTGGAAAAAAGCACTTACCTGGAAAATAGATCTAGGAGAGATAATTTAAAAATTATTGGACTACCTGAAAGCCGTGATCAAAGAAGACCCTAGATATCATCTTTCAAGAAATTATCAAGGAGAACTGCCTTGATATTCTAGAGCCACAGGGCAAAATAAAAATTGAAAGAATCCACTGATCGCCTCCTCAAATAGATCCCAAAAAGAAATCTCCTAGGAATATTGTCACCAAATTCCAGAGCTCCCAGATCAAGGAGAAAATACTGCAAGCAGCCAGAAAGAAACAATTTGAGTATTGTGGAAACCCAATCAGAATAACCCAAGATCTAGCAGCTTCTACATTAAGAGATCGAAGGGCTTGGAATACAATATTCCCGAGGTCAATGGAGCTAGGATTAAAACCTAGAATCATCTACCCCGCAAAACTATCATACTCCAAGGCAAAACATGGACTTTCAGTAAAATAAAGGACTTTCAAGCTTTCTCAGTGAAAAGATCAGAGCTGAATAGAAAATTTGATTTTCAAACACAAGAATCAAGAGAACATGAAAAGGTAAACAAGAAAGAGAAATCATAAGGGACTTACTAAAGTTGAACTGTTTTGTTTACATTCCTAAATAGAAAGATGATGTGTATGATTCATGAGACCTCAATATCATAGTAGCTGAAAGGAATATGCATATATATATGTTTATGTATATATGTATATATATAAGTGAACATGCATGTATGTATATATGTATGTGTATATACACACACACACACACACACACACACACATATATATATATATATATATATATATATATATATATATATATATATATATAGAGAGAGAGAGAGAGAGAGAGAGAGAGAGAGGACACAGGGTGAGTTGAAGATGAAGGGAAGATATCTAAAAGAAATAAAATCAAATTAAGGAATGAGAGAGGAATATGTTGAGAGAGGGAGATAGGGAGAGATAGAATGGGGTGGATTATCTTGCATAAAGTTGGCAAGAGGAAGCAGTTCTGTGGGAGGAGGGGAGAGGGCAGGTGAGGGGGGAATGGTGAACCTTGCTCTCATCAAATCTGGCCTGAGGAGGAAATACCATACATACTCAATTGGGTATCTTACCCCACAGGAAAGAAGAGGGAAGAAGATAAAAAAGGGGAGATGATGGAGGGGAGGGCAGATGGGGGTGGAGGTAATCAAAAACAAACCCTTTGGAAAGGGGACAGGGTTAAGGGAGAAAATTCAATGAAGCGGGATGGGTTGGGAAGGAGCAAAATATAGTTAGTCTTTCACAACATGAGTATTGTGGAAGGGTTATACATAATGATACACATGTGGCCTATGAATTGCTTGACTTCATAGGAAGGGTGGGTGGGAAGGGAAGAGAGGACAGAATTTGGAACTCAAAGTTTTAAAAACAGATGTTCAAAAACTAACAAAAAAAAAAGTTTTTGCATGCAACTAGAAAATAAGATACACAGGCAATGGGGCGTAGAAATTTATCTTGCCCTGCAAGAACGGAAGGGAAGAGAGGATGAGAGGGGAGTAGGGTGACAGAAGGGAGGGCTGAATGGGGAACAGGGCAACCAGAATATACGTCATCTTGGAGTGGGGAGGAAGGTAGAAATGGGGAGAAAATTTGTAATTCAAACTCTTGTGAAAATCAATGCTGTAAACTAAATATGTTAAATAAATAAATTTTAAAATGATGACATCATAAAAAAATAAAAAAAAATGCAACTTAAAAAAATAGATGATTCTAGTTCTTTTTGTCATTTACATCATGGAACCAAACAAAGGAAGAATCATCAGAGTAACCTAAAAATCAACATGTGGAATATATCTGTATAGAAAATAAATTTGAGAAACCTTAAACATAAAATCACTGTAGATTACATTAATATACCTTTGAGAAGCAGTGGACTCAGAGTAAAGAAGATCTGGGTTCAAATTCCAGCTTTGGCATTTCCCAGCTGTGTGACCTTACTGGGGTTCTATTTCCTAATCTGTTAAATAAGAATAATAATCCTTGCACTACCTACTTTGTAAGTTTGCTGGGAAGAGAGTACTTTTCAAACTGTGTATAATGATGTCGTATAATATTTTCTGGTTATTGTTTAAAAATTATTATTATTTTTTATTCTGAATTTGACAAGTACCAAGTAAAATGAACATTTCCATGTATATCGCAGTGAACAGGAGGAGTTTGTACATGAAACTGTGAATCTCTGTTATGTAGAGCTTGCTCTTCTTTTTAACTATATAATAAATACAACATGGAACTTCAAAAAAAAAAGAAATAGGTGAACAGATTTTCAGAAGCCAAGATGATGGAGTAAGCAGTAGATCATTGTCCTCCTCTGATTCTCATCCCTGAACATCCATTAAACAGCTCCCCAGAACAGATCCTGGTATAGTGGAGCTAGTGGAAAGATGGGGTACATCAGTCTTTTGATCACCAAATTAGGTCCGTATTCCTCAGGTAAAAAAAGAGCACAGTCCAGAGCAGGAAGCATCCCAGCAAGCTTGTAGCAGGTTCCACCTCAACAAACCAGTAGGAGATCCTGAGCCCCAAAATGGTTGAGCAGGTGAATACCAACACCAGGATCCCCTCCCCCCTACCCATATGCTTTAGCACAGACAGGGGAACTGACAGACTCCATCTCAGAGAACCACTATATGTGCCAGAATTTAGGGTTAGGGTTAGGGTCAGGGTGAGGGTTAGTTGGTCATGAAACTAAAAAAGCTAGAAAAAGAACAAATTAAAAATCCCCAATTAAATACCAAATCAGAAATTCTGAAAAATCAAAGGAGAAATTAATAAAATTGAAATTAAGAAAACTATTGAACTAATAAAAAAATAAGAGCTAGTTTTGTGAAGAAACAAATAAAACAGATAAACATTTGGTTGATTTTATTAAAAAAAGAAAACCAAATGATCATTATCAAAACTGAAATGGATGAATTCACCACCAATAAAGAGAAAATTTAAAAATAATTAAAAGCTATTTTGCCCAGCTGTACACCAATAAATATGACAATCTAAGTGAAATGGATATTTATAAAAATATAAATTGTCCAGAATAACAGAAAAGGAAGTGAAATACTTAAATAATCCCATTTAAGAAAAAAAAAGAAATTGAATAATCCACCAATGTCCTCCCTATGAATAAATCTCCAGGACCAGATGAAATTACAGGTGAATTCTACCAAACATTTAAATAACAGTTAATTACAATACTATATAAACTATTTGGAAAAATAGGTAAAGAAGGAGTTGTATCAAATTCTTTTTATGATGCTAATGTGGTGCTGATACCTAAACCAAAACAGAGAATGTACATTATAGACCAATTTCACTAATATTAAAAGTGCCAAAATTTTACATAAAATATTAGCTAAGGAATTACAGCAACTCATTATGAGGATAATACACTATGACCAGGTGAGATTTATACCAGGAATGTAGGGCTGGTTCAATATGAGGAAAACTATCAGCATAATTGACCATATCAATAATAAAATTAACAGAAATAATGTGATTATTTCAATAGATGTGGAAAAAGCTTTTGATATAACACAACACCCATTTCTATTAAAAACACAGGAGAGCATATGATTCAATGGAGTTTTCCTTAAAATGATGTGTAGCATCTATCTAAAACTATCAGTGACATTATTTGTAATGGGGATGAGCAAGAAGCATTTCCAACAAGATTAGGGGTGAAATGAGGATGTCCATTATCACCATTGTTAGTCAATATTATACAAGAGATGTTAGCTTTAGCTGTAAGAGATGAAAAAGAAATTGAAGGAATTAGAATAGGAAATGAGGAAACAAAACTACCATTCTTTGTAGATGATATGATGATATACTCAGAGAATCCTAGAGAAACAAGTAAAAATATTACTTGAAATAATTAAAACTTTAGCAAAGTTGCAGGATATAAAATAAACCCACACAAATCATTGGCATTTCAACTTATTACTAAGAAAGCCAAGCAGCAAGAGATAGAAAGAGAAATTTCATTTAAAGTAACCGTAGACAATACAAAATATATGGGAGTCTATCTGCTAAGATCAACCCAGGAACTATATGAACACAATCACAAAACACTTTTCAAACAAGTAAAGTCAGATCTAAATAATTGGAAAAAAATATCAGTTGTTCATGGGTAGGCTGAGATAATATAATAAAAATGACAATTCTACCTAAATTAATTTACTTATTTAGTGCGTTGTCAATAAAATTACCAAAAACTATTTTATAGAACTAAAAAAAATAAGAAAATTCATGTGGAAGAACAAAATGTCCAGAATATCAAGGGGATTAATGAAAAGAAATGCAACAAAAGGTGGCCTAGCCACACCAGAGCTAAAACTGTATTATGAAGCAGCAATCATCAAAACTACTTGGTATTGGCTAAGAAATAGTGGTGGATCAGTGGAATAGGTTAGGTACAAGAAACAGTAATCATCAGTTTGATAGACATAAAACTCCAGCTTCTGTGATAATAAGTCATTATTTGACAGAAACTGTTGGGAAAACTGGAAAACAGTATGGCAGAAACTAGGCATAGACCAATACCTCACACTGCATACCAAAACAAGGTCTACACAGTTTAGAACTAAAGGGCAAAACTATAAGCAAATAATGAGAACAAGAAATAGTTAACCAGTCAGATCTATGGAGAATGGAAGAATTCATGACCAAACAAGAGATAGAGAAAATTATGAAATGCAAAATGGATAATTTTGTTTACATTAAATTTAAAAGGTTTTTGCACAAAAAAGTCAATGCAACCAAGATTAGAAGAGAAATAGAAAGCTGGAAACAATTTTTATAGCCAGTGTCTCTGATAAAGGCCCCGTTTCTAAAATATGGAATATATAAGAATACAAGTCATTCTCCTATCAATCAATGGTCAAAAGATATGAATGGGAAGTTTTCAGATGAAGAAATTAAAACTATCTGTAGTCATATGAAAAAATACTCTAAATCACTATAGACAAATGCAGATTAAAACAACTCTAAAGTAGCACATCACACTATCAGATTAGGTAACATGACAAAACAAGAAAATGATAAATGTTGGAGAAGATGTGGGAAAATTGGAACACTAATGCCCTGTTGGTGGAGTTATGAACTGATCCAACCATTCTGCAGAACAATTTGAAACTATGTCCCAAGGGACATAAAACTGTGCATAACCTTTGACCCAGCCATATCATGTCTAGGTCTGTATCCAAAAGAGATCACAAAAATAGGAAAAGGACCCACATGTACAAAAATATTTATATCAACTTTTTTTTGTGGTGGCCAAGAATTGGAAATTGAGGGGATGCCCATCAATTGGGGAATGGCTGAACAAGTTGTGGTATGTGAATGTAATGGAATAGTATTGTTTCAAAAAAAATGATGAGCAGGCAGACTTCAGAAAAACCTGGAAAGACTCACATGAACTGATGTTGAGTGAGGGAAGCAGAACCAGGAGAACACGGCTCACAGTAACAGCAACATTGTGCTATGACTGACTTTATTAGACTTAGCTTTTCTGAGCAATGCAGTGGGCTAAGACAATTCCAAAAGACTCATGATTGAAAAATGCTATCTACATGCAGAGAAAGAACTATGGAGTCTGAATGCAGATCGAAACATACTATTTTCTCTTTTTTGTTGTTTTGTTGTTTTTTTTTTAATTTCTCATGGTTTTTCTCTTTTATTCTGATTCTTCTTTCACAACATGACTAATGTGGAAATATGTTTAATATGAGCATACATGTATAGGCTATAACAGATTGTGTGCTGTCTTGGGAAGGGGGGAGAGAAGGGAGGGGAGATATTTTAGAACTCAATATCTTATAAAAGCAAATGTTGAAAACTAAAAATAAATAAATTAACAAATTAAAAAATAAGTCCAACTAGAAGAACAAAAAAAAAGAAGAAAAAGAAACAGGTGAACGACCAGAACAAGAATGCTGAGGCCCGAAGTACTTGGTTACTTTCTTGAAAACTGTTGCTACGCTAACCTGGAATGGCCTCTGCCTTCCTCTTGATATTTGTAAATATTGTGATTTCATGCTCCATAGTCCCAGGATACCCTCTACACTTACTCCAGCCCTCTAAGAGCACTGATTGATGTATTTATTAATTTTTCTATGTATTAATTTATTTTCTTTTTGTCTATTCTGCTTATTTGTCTTTTTTGTTTATCCATCTGTCTATTAACTTATTGTTTCACATTTTGGGTCTTTATACAAAGTTTCTTGCTTTGTTTTATGTCACAGGATCAACATACATGTAGAAATTGAGAGTGAAACGTGAGATCATGTCATCCTAAATACTATTATGTTATAGATGAGGGAGCTAAATCACAGAGAGGTTCTGTACATTGCCCAGAGTCTTCTAGATGGTAAGTAGCAGAGTCAGTATATGAATTCAGGTCCTGCTATTACATGCTCACTATTCCAAATTCTGATCCCTTTCCACTACACTATACTGCCTCCTAAGTAGTGCCCACTAAACTTACTTGCAATTGATTACAGGGCACAGACTAAGTCTTCATCTTTTGTGTCCAGAAATAGGGCAGGGATTTAGTCAATAATATTTATTAAACTGCACTGAACTGAAAATCAGCAGAACATGGAACTTTTATAACCTAGCCTTGTGACAGTCATTTAGCGTCCACCTAGATGACTAGCATGTGAGAGACCTGTCCTGATCTTGAGGCTGTATGTGTAACACATTAGTAGTTTCAGCCCAGTTCCCAGAAGACAGGTGTACAGATCACAAATGGCATTCACTTGCCCTTCTACTTGTCAGTCTGAGTCAAGGATCCAAGGATGGAGTAGGCCCCAAAGGCGAAACTATCTTCTAGACTTCAGTGGCAACAGGGGCCAGGGTCGAAACAGATTAATGGAGGTGTTGTAGGGCTAGTGCAATTGTCCTCTGGAGAAAGAGAAATTCATTTCCTGGACTTGTCAATCATGTGCATGAGAACTCTATCTGTTTCTTTTAAAAGGGGAACATCGACCTGTATAATTTTCTGGTGCTTTGGTTTCTGAACGAGTAGCTTTTTGAGTGTTTTAATGTGTGTACTCACCTCCCAATAATGCAGAGATTGCCTTAGGAGAAAGCAGAGAATTTTATGCTCAAATACCTTAATGCCCTCTGAAGAAATATCTACATATTCCTGATCAAGAAAATGCAGGGCTTGGGAGATTGGAAAAATGATTCATATTAAACTGTTGGACTGCTGCACTAATGTGGTCATTTCAGCAGGCTCCACCATCTAAAGAGACTCCTTCCAGACTGTCTCTGAGACTCCACCTCAAGTTGCCCAATGAGTCCTAATTGAATTGAGTTTCTTGGAGTTTGAAGGAAACAAACAGCTTTAGTTTTTTTTTGAAACAAATGGTGGGGAGTTAGGGGCAGAAGGGAGGAGGAAACAGAATAGGATTGTCTGATAAGATACTATACTACTTCTGAGAAAACCTGCAAGATTGTACCACCATTGAGACCAAATTACAGGAACACTTTATTCCACAGGATGCCAATAACCAGGTAATTTACTCTGTGGATGTGCTGTAATTGCTGTGTAATTAGAATAATTGCATTTCGGGGGCAGGATATGCACTTCTGCTATGTTGTGATTTGAGTGAATAGTCAACCTATGCAATTTGGCTTTCAAATGTTGGAAACTCAAGATTAGCAAAGATTTTCCTTTACTCTCCATTCATAGCCTCCTTTCTCATCACCTAAGAGATTTTGTTTTGAAAACTCATTTGACCTGGGGAATGAATTTGTTTTTATGGCGATTTAATCTTCATAATAACTAATATACTAAGCTAATGTCTATACCTATCTATGGAATGGAAGTGTTTTGAACAGTATTTTTCACAACTCTTTTTGAAAGATGAATAAAGAATTAATATTATTGGGCCAACTTCTCTCATGCAAAGATAATACCAAGAACCTCAAACAGATTGTAAAGTGGGTAGTGTTTTTTTTTTATTTCAGGAAGATTTTCATTCAGCCACCCACACATTTTCATTTCATTTTTTATTGTGTCAAGCAATAGAATTTAGTAGGGTGGTTGGCTGAGATGGAGGAATATCCGATGTCTGATGTTGTGTTATATTGATTATATGAGCCAGGGCAGCTAACCGGTCTATGTGGATGACTATGCTGAAACACATAATTTTGCAGTTGTGAGGGACCTTTGAGATTGCCAGGCTGAACAAAGAGCTGACCAGGAATTCCCCATACAACATCTTTTACAAGTGGTCATCAGATGGTTGGACATCCTCAATCATAAAGGAGCCCATTCCATTCCTGGAAAGCTATAATTGCTAGGGAGTCTACTTCTCCATATAAATTCGAGACTGACTGCTGATTGTACCCACTGTTCCTGATTCTGCCTTCTGGGACTATACAAAATATGGCAGTTCTTCAAATACTGGTAGACAGCTATCCTGTCCCCATAAAATCTAAAATTATCCAGGCTACTGCATTTCTAATTTCTTCAGATGATCTTCATGAGGCATAATCTCTAATCCTAAAAATAAATGGTCACTCTCCTAAGTAAATTTTCCAGTTGGCCAACATCTTTCCTAATACATGCTGGTGACAACTGAGCCAATCAAAACAAAAGACAGGAGAGAAAGTCTTAAGACCAGGACCTAACCATGCATGACTATTTTTTTCTTTCTGTGGAATAGTATTCCTAGTTTCTTTTTTTTTGGTAGAGCAAGATTACCTGAGAATTTTTGAATGTTATCTATTAATGCTGATTCATATTGAACTTGCAGTCCACTAAAGACTTCAGAATTTTTTCCCACAAACTTATTTCTAGTGATGCTTTCCCTATACCATAATAATAGTGAGAATTATTTTTAAAACCAAGTGTAGGCAACCACAGATGTATGAATTCTGTGAGGACTAACTGTGACAGACTTTGCTCATCTCAGCAACACAAGGTGCAAAGATGACTCCAAAGGACTCATGATGGAGAATGCTATCTACATCCAGAGAAAGAACTATGAAGTATGAATGCAGATTGAGGCACACTTCATGCTCGCCTTTTCCCCCCCCTTTTTTTCTTTTTCTCTTTTGTTTTTGTTTTTGGGGTTTTTTTGGTTCTGATTCTTCTTTCTAATGATTCATTCCATTTGTCATAATTCTTCTCCATACCTTGACTAGTGTGTAAATTAATTCAATGTGAAGTTATACGTGGAAGTTATATGGGATTTCATGCCGTCTTGGGGAGGGAGGGGGGAAGGGTGGGAAGAAAATCTGGAACTCAAAATTATGTAGAACCGAGTGTTGTAAACTAAAAATTAAAAAAAAGATAAAAATATTATGGGGGAAAAAAAAACCAAGTGTAGGATTTTATAATTATTCTCATTAAATGCCAGGTTTTTGAGGGGAAAGTTTGGTCTGTTATTCTATCCTTCAAAGATCTTTTTGTCTCCTGGTTCTGCCATATGCGCTAGTGTAATGTTAATGGACTATGAAGATTTTCCCCATCCATCAGTAGGCCTATATGACCACGTGTCCTCTTCTTTTTCCTGGAACAGGGGCCATGTTCCCAGGTCTAAAGGTACACAGGTATTTCAACCACTGATGTTACTGAGCTGCTTTGAGCTCTGGCACAGCTCACAGTTGTAATATATCCTGAGTCACATAGAGCCCATTGGGGGAAGAACCTAACTAAGGGGAAGCTTGCTTGCAGGAAGGTTTCCACATCTTTTGGTATTAAGGTAATTAGATACTGAGTCAGGAATGTTGTGATACCTCCTGGCTCTAAGCCTATTAGCCAAAAGTATATATATATATTCTCAGGTGAGATTTTGCTTTGGGGGTTCGCTCATGAGAAGGACCTTTTGATTCCCTGGACGGGACTCAGAGTAGCCATTTGTTAAGAACCCATTGACTAATCAGATGTTGATGCTTCCCCGATCTGGTGGTATATGTAGGTGGTTGTATTACTTTGTTCAGACAGTTGGAGCCCTGTCTGTTTAATCTCTGTGCTAATTTGTCTGCTTGTACTTTCTAATTAGTGAATGATCTCTCTCTGGTTGTATTTTCTCCATATTCAGGGTGATGACTTTTCCCCTGAACTAGTGAATGATTTATATATGTTTGATTAAAATAAGGTTGCTGACCCTCCTAAAGGTGCCTTTCCTTTAAGAAAAGCAGGTCGAAGAACCTGTGCTAGCAGGCCATCCTGAGTGTGCCAGGGTGCTTGATGTTACAGCTAGAAAATACTTTGAGTTTTGTGTCATCTATAAATCTGATAAGGTTGTCATCTATTTCATGATCCAAGTCATTGATGAAAAATTTTAGTACCAAAAGGTTGAAGGCAGGTAGGTCCCAGGCATACTACCTGAGAGATATCAATTCATTACTAATTGTACTTTGAGTCCTGTCATTTAATTGTTAGGATTCACATCTGCCAAAGAGTACCACCATATAGCCTATATCCCTACATCTTTTCCACAATGATGGCATGAGAAATTTTGTCAAATTATTTTATAAAATCCATTATAACAACTCTATCAAAAAGGAAGTATTAACTCTAGTAGACAGATGTGCTCTGTCCTTAAGCCGTAGTTCTCAGTGATCACGGCTTCTATTTCTAATGATTCACAAACCACATTTATCATAATCCATTCTAGAATTTTTGACAGAAAATAGAAGTCAAACTCAATGGTTTGTACAGAGCTTTCTTCTTTACTTTTAAAATATAGAGCACATTTGCTTATTTCCTATTCTGTAGCATTGGTTCTACTCTGTACAATTCCTCAAAGGTCAATGACAGTGATTTGTTCTTCATATCTGATATATTTTCCAGTAACCTTGAATTCATTTGTTCTAGGCCTAGTGCATTGAACTTCTTGAGAGCAGTTCTCTCATATATTTTTCTTACTTGCCATTGGCATCAATACCCTTTTAACCATTTTTTGTTGTTGTTATATCTTCACTCACTGGAAGATCATTTCCTTGGTGAGGGAAACTGAAGCAAAATGAGATGGGTGGTTTCGCCTCTTCTCTGTCTGCCTTCTCACTCATTATTACCAACTCATCTAACCCAAGCAGTAATTGTAACCTCTTTTCAATCTTCTTGTTCCTAACTTAACTAAAAATGAGTCTTGTTTATCCTTCACCTTGATTGACAAATATATTAGATTCCATTTATAGCTGGCTCATTTTTTGTATTCTTCCTTGGTTATCAATCCTTGCTTCCATCTTCTATGTAGAACTCCCTCAGGGACAGATTCTGTTCCTCACCCTTTCAGGCCTGGAGGAATGAGTAGCACCCTTATGGAGAACTCATTGAGATGGAGCTTTTGCTGATCTTCTTAACCCTAGAAGAAATGACAAGTTTGCTCAGAACTACAGAGGATTTGGACACAAGCTCAGGAAAAAGTTTGGATCTGGGGAATGTAATTAGGAAGAGAAATATGAGAGAGGCAGTGGCAGCTACCTCCTCTCCCATAGGTGAAAGCTGTATCAATAAGGCAAGATTCATGATCTTGAGGATGACCATGAACATGCTTGTTTTGGAATGGTGTGAGAAACTCTAGGTAGAAGGCAGAGGAAGTATAACATTTATTTAGACTCCAGAGGATCAAATCCAAGGATCAATATCTCCAATTTGATATTGTAGTAATTGTATCCCAAAACCAGTAAGCCCACCTCGATGTAGCAGTAAGGAAATTATAACACAGTATTATAGCAAGGAACAAAGTAATCCTTTAACCTTGCCCCCTGCTAGGGCCTTCCTGTAAACAATCACTCAAGAATCCTATCTGCTTGCAGCCTCCTTTCTCTCCTCCCTCAGTTCTCTGGTCTCTGCAGCTTCCTGGTTTATACTCTCCACTCTGCACTCTTTCTGCAGCTCTGTCATCTCATTCTCTTTGGGCTGAATTCTGAATTCTGACTTCTCTTTTGACTTCTAACTTCTGAATTCTCAGTTCTCTATGGCTACCTTCTGGGGTATATGTACTCTTTTTGGGGGCCCAAGGGCTTCATGCTTAATGGGCAAAAGGGCATGGGCCTGAGGACTAGTGCCTAGTAAATAAAGGGATTAGGCCTCCCCACAAACAAACCTAGAGTTAAGCTTTCCTTAATTGGCCTCACCTGAGGTCTATTGAGTAGGTGGGAAGGGCCTTTAATCCCTGATTGTCTTCACAAAGGTGTGGGCCTACCTCTAATTGGGCCTCATTTTGTTGGCCCCACCTGAAGCCTATTCAATGGGGGGGGGCGGGAATCTTTCACTTACTGATTGGCCTTACAAAAGCCCAGTTGAGATGGCAGCTGGGAGAATAAGAACAGCATAGTAGCAGCTGTGGCAGCAGTAGGAGCAGTGCATGAGTTTCCTTTCCAAGACTCACAAAGAACATAAGAAACTCATGGTTGTCAGAGAGTTAGAGATAGTTTTTCTCAATAGTTTTGCTTTATGGCTGTAGTGCTGGTAAGATTGAAGATGCCTTGTTGGGCAATGTGGAAGGACAGGAACACCTCAATCCAACTCCCCTGCCTCCTTCATTTTCATGTTCATTAACACATCTTGTGATTTTTTTGTTGTTCTGTGCTGCTATTATACTGATTTTTCTCTCTGAGATTTTGGCCGACAAAGATGTTTGTTTATGCATTCCTTTAACTGGGCTATAAGAGTGCATTCAATATCTTTCGTAGGGTTAAGTCACTTGGTATAGAAGCTGAGCTATATATAACTCATAGGCACTTAAATGAACTATTATTAAGTTTTATGAATGATTATTTAACACTTTCAACGAGGAGAACCCTAAACCTTGTCTCAGGTGCTCACTTTTCATTTTTCCTAGAAGAATGAGCTCACTGTAACTTCTAGTGTGGCTGAGAATGTGAGCACGGGTAATTGAAGCTAAAACTATACCTATTTACCTAAATTGAAGCAGGAATGGTAGAGTTAGAGAGAGATGTTCTTCTTTTCAGTTTTACTTTCCATACTGACTTCTGGACCCTTGCTACATATAGCAACATCTAGTAGTTACAGGTGTTATTATGTTTTTCATTTTTAAATCTAAGCTGGTCATTAAGTTCTTTGTATGTTCATATGTACACATGTATATACAGATACATAAATATATACATGTATGTATTCATACATACACACACGCACACATACATTTTGTGGTGTGTGTGTGTGTGTGTGTGTGTGTGTGTGTGTGTGTATTCTGCCTTAGAATAATTTGTGTTTATGTCTTCAGACTTTCATTCTTGAGACCTTCCCAGGGACTCTTGGCTTTAGCCTTATTAATACTATGTGCAAAGCAGCTGATTTATGAGTTAATATTATCAGTGATGAGTAGCTTTATCACTATTTGTTCCAACATTGAAGTCAGGCCCATTCCATATCATCTGATTCTTTTACCTAATCACCCTTTTCTCAGATATCCAACCTGTGCTCTATTATCACACTTTGACTAAATTACTGATATCCTTACTCTGACCTATACCACTCCTTTTCTACATGCTGCTTAGCTACTGCCCACCTGGGGCCAAAGACATGTATAATGATCCTCCTTTGTTTTCCTGCTTGGGTACAGAGATATGGAGTCCTTATCACTCACTTACTACCAGACTAAACTATTCCATATCCCTCTACATCAACCTTTCTAATTCTTCAGTCAAAGTCAAAAGAGCATGTATGACTGCTAGTATCTTTTCATGCCCTGTCCTCTTTAGCTTGTACTCAACTCCTAGAAGGCAACACTCTTCATGTGGATTTTCCAATTTTTATTTGTTGTTCAGTCATTTTTCTGTCATGTCCAATTCTTTGTGACCCTATTTGGGGTTTTATTGGCAAACACACTGGAGTGGTTTGCCATTTCCTTGTCCAGATCATTTTACAGGTGAGGAAACTGGGGCAAAGAGGGCTGAATGATTTGCCCAGGATCACACAGCTACTACATGTCAGGCCAGGTTTGAACTCCCAATGATGAGTCTCCCTGCCTCTAAGCCCTGCACTCTATCTATTGTGTCACCTAGCTGCCCCTATTTTTAACATTAGTAACTTGGGAAACATTAGTAAACATTTCTCAATTTTAGACATGAGTAAATTGGGAAGGAATTGATACATTTCAGATAACAGCACCATGTTTCACCCTATAATATAGTTCCAATTCTTTCATAAATGTCTATCTTGCTTGATGAAACTAGAAACAGAATTTCTTTATCCATAACCTAATCCTCAGAGTTGTTCCTGCAGCTCTTTTCCCTCTGTACCTCTGTTTGATTTATACACCAAACACTGTACAATCATTAAGTTATTTCATCTAGACCCTCAAAGAGGAATGGCTTTCAGTTGTGACTTATGTGGACTGAGTGTGAACCTAGAGTTCAAAGCTTTTAAATATCACCTCTTGGTCTTACATAGACATAACAGTATCACAAAGGCCATAGAAATAAAGAGACCCTGACAATAGATTACATGTTTATTACCCACTGACACTGAGTGTTTATTTTCCAAAGACTTTATTGAATCGTATATGAGATGATACATCAGTTTTATGTTTTACACAATGTTTTATCTGCATCAGACTTTGCTCGTCGATGTATCAATATTAGCTTAATTATAACATGACTCAACATAACTGAAAAGTAAACTAAGAATGAAAGTGCCAGGAGAATGATATAAAAGATATATCTGATTGGAAAGATTCTTCTCTTTACAAAATATGTTTTGTGCTGCAGGTGGGACCCTGGGAATAGATCATCAGCAGGGAATCTGTATGCAGTCTCCAAGGAAGTCAGAAGATTGTTTCAGAGCTCGATTAGTCTTTACCAAGTATTAGGGAAGTTGCTTAGTCTTTAAGTTTGGCTTCTTCAGGGAATGGCTTGACACCACACATTTATAACTCATTTCTAACGTCTTGAATTGACTTAATGTATCATGTCCGTTCCAGTCTTCACCACATGCTCTAGCAAGTGAAAGAAAGTGTCCTATGGGAGATCTCCAAGGTTTTAAGGCACCCTATTCCTTTTCAGTATAAAATGTGTGAATTTCTATCTTGTGCTTTCGTAATATCTTTTACGTGCTCTCTTTTAGACTAGTATACAAGGACTAGTCAATTTGAAACCATGCTTAGCTATTCTGGTATAGGAAGAGCAACAGTTTCCAACTCATATTCTATGGCTACGTATATGTAAGGTTAGCTGATCATGCCATTTTTATTAAGCTCAGTCTTTGCTGCTCTCTAGAATTGAGTATTTATTTAGATTGACAATGTCAAGCTCTGCAGGGGTGGGGTGGGGCAGTTATGGACAGGATGCCCATTGTTGATCTTGGATTTTATACTTATAAAAGAAGATAGCCACTGGCTTACTTTATCAATTCACTCAAATGGTTAATCAATAAACAAAAAAGAAAGTTAAACTCATATTTTTATCATGAAAGGTATATAATTCTGTTCTATTACAGTTGATTTATTATTAAAGACCCTGAATGAGCATAAAGACATGTGAGTATAAAAATACAACAAATTAGCATATGATCATAAACTATACATATTATGCCTACATATCTAAATATGTGGGTATGTGTAGACATGAATGTATGTGTGCATACACATATGTAGATGCATACATACTTATGAGTTTGTATGATAGTTTTCAGGAAGAAATCTGTCCACTTGTTGGTTGATACACACACTAGTTTATGGGATTGTTAAAGTGCAGAGAATTATTAGAGCCATTCAAAATCTATAGAAGAATCAAAGCACTTAAAAAAAGAAAGCATATATTGACACAAATGGCAGTGGATGTCTTTATTGAGCTAAATAAAATAGCAATAAGGATGGAATGCTTTTGGTGTTCTAGATAGCTCCCAGAAGAGGAGCTCCTTCTCTACCAATGAAGCTCAGCACTTTCTCTGCAACTTGTAGTCTTTATAGAGTTGCCTAGGGAACCTAAATTGACAAGCCCAGTGTTTGACAGCCAGCATGTGACAGAGGAAGAAGCAAAGCAAAGAAAACAACAAATTCTCTAGGTATGACTTGTGAGATGCAAGTTTTAGACATTTTAATAACTTTGAAAGAGGAGCAGCTATGGCAGAGTAGATAGAGCTCCAACCTTGGAATCAGGAAGATTATGTCTGAATCTTTCTGCTGACACAGTCAAAAATGGATGAACTTGGGGATGTCATTTAACTCTTCAATTCTGTAATGGAAGTTCACTAAATCAATGAAATTGCAGGTTGAGGGAGAAAATCAAACAAACAAATAAGCAAAGAAAAACACCTAATGTCTGAGAAAGACAGCAAAATTAGATTCAAGAAAACAACAATCAATTCTGGTTATTTTAAGGCAGAGCTAAGAACACTAACGATTTGGAAGAAGCCTAATTGTTTGCAACACTCAGGAAAGACCTTTCGGATATTTACAGACAAGTACATCCATATGGGCATTTAGGTGGTACAGTAGGTAGATGCCTGTGCCTGAGGTCAGGAAGACTCATCTTTCTGAGTTCAGATCTGGCCTCCAACACATTTAATAATTATGTGGCCCTGGGCAAGTCCCTTAACCCTGTTTGCCTCAGTTTCTTTATGTTTAAAATAAGCTGGAGAAGCAAATGGCAAACCACTCCAGTAACTTTGTCCAGAAAATCCCAAAAGGGGTCACAAACAGCCAGATGCAAATGAAATGACTGAGCAACAACAAACATTATATGTAAATATACAATTTACCCAAGGTTCATAAAATGCATTTACAAGTGATGTAGAGGAAAATAGATAGTGTTTAAACAATCTGGACCACCAGAATTTACTTTGATGTGACATATCATATAATTAATAGTATAGAGGCAACAGTGAGAGAAATTATTATTAATAAACAATGATTTGGGGAGATCCAGAGTTTCCCCCTTTTTTCCTAAAGACCTAATTTCAAGGCCCAGCCTCTGAAGGACAGGATTGATGAAAGTAACTAATATTAACTTTATCCTCAATCTAGGTATTGCTACCCCACACAACCTTTGAAGGAACTTATTCTAAGGTGAAACTCTGGCCCGTTGTATTCTTTTTTTTTTTTTTTTTTTTACAGCTGACTGTCTTTTATTGTGTACATTTTTGAATGATTTCCCAATTCCTTGTTTCACAGAAATCATTAAGTATACTCAGCTTAACATATATGTTGTAAACCTGCCTTGCTCCCTAAATAAGAAAAATTATTCCAACAATTTATCCAGGAGGCCATGTCATTTGACGTCCTCCAAGGACATGTAGATGGATGTGATAGATGGATTGCCCCCCATCTGCACCTTCATTGATCACCATTCGGGATCCTCTCTTCAGACCCAGGTCAGCTGCACATTTCTTGTCAACAATCATTAAGCGTCCAAGAAGATTTTCATCTTCTTCTTCTGCAACAGATATCTGGGTAATGGGTTTCTTGGGTACCACCAAGAAATGAGTTGGGGCTTGTGAGGAAACATCATGGAAAGCAAGTCACTGGTCATCCTCAAAAATGATTTTGGCCGGGATTTCCTTGCGAATGATCTTCCCAAAGATGGTGTCTCCCCCGGGCTGGGCAGTCTGAGCTTTGATGATCTCATCTGCCATAGTGGCGGCGCCTGCAGTGCCCCTCCCGCCACTCCCACTGCCGCAGCCGCAACCAAGGCCCGTTGTATTCTACTCAGGCTTAGTTGGGGGATATAGATCCTTTGTCTAAATTTCCCAAGGCTAGGGCTAATTTGGAAGTAACTGACCCAATCAAAGTCACACCCCCTAGCTCCTCATTAGAATAGATCCACCTCTCAATAGAATGTTCATTTTCTCTCATTACTTGTTAACTAATCAGAATTGATTGCCACCCTCAGTAACAGCCACCTTTCTAAGAGCATATAAGCACTGAGTGGGTTCCATGAGGGGTCTTTGGCATTCAAGAGTGTTACTCACCCTTTTATTAATAATATGCTAACATTATTAATAAAATGATTTATTACACAGAACCTATGTCTCTTGAACTTTTTAAATGTGACAGTAGTTACTTTTATCATAATTGTTCAATATAAGTGGGTAATTTGCTGAATTATCCATTTCAGTTATGTATGCAACTACTTTAAGCACTTTAAATATATTTTTTTGTAAATGACCACCTCATGACAGTACTTGAATTACTGAAATTTAAGTTAGCTTGAACATGACATCAAAGTAGGCAAAGAATGCACATTGTCCAGAATGTGATATGCAATTGATGTACTGAGTTAGTGAATCAGTACATAGATCTTGGACAGAATCAAACCCAGGATGCCACAGGAGGAGTACAGTGGGATGGAATACTTCGGGGAAACCATAAAGCAATTTCAATGATACCAAGATGTCTTTGCTTGCATAGCCCCTTTCTTTAATACCAATAGCCTCCTGGTGATGTATCTAACTGGATGTTGTAGGAAGCTGCATTGCGAAAATATTCCAAATTGGAGATGACCCAAAGGGCAATGGAAAAGTTCATGTTAAATTAAAATAGGGTGCATCATATTATCATTTATTACTTCTATGGATTAAGTGGCCTTAGAGAAAGTTTATGTAACTGGAAAACAAGGCAGGCCAGTTACAAAGTAAACAAGAGATAATATAGACAGGTGTATTTTTGTACTTAGGTATAGGACACACTAAAAGAACCAGGGGAAAGCCTCAAGTATGTTGTGCAGACCTTTTGGAGGGCATATTTAAAGACATGGACAGGAAATCTATAGGAAGCAAATAAAAGAATTTAGATAAAAAGTGAAAAGTCCAATCCTACATACAGATATCGTTCATTCTAAATATCCTATGTCTGTTGTGAATATTTTTTCACACATAGTCAAATTCAGATGTTTGACTATATTCTTTTTGCCCCTTTCAACCAGATGCTTTCTTGGTGTTCAGCAGATATAAATGCGTTTTATTAAGTTTTTAAATACCATGGACTTATTTCTGGTTAAACAACAGTTAAAAAATTTAAGAAATAAAATAAAAGTATTTTGTTCAGTTTGTGATTATGTCTGCACATACACCTGTTTGGCTGAATTCTCCTTTAAAAACAGGTTAATAGAATGTCAAAAATAAAACTTTGCACAACGTGGTAGAGTAGTAAGATCTTTCTATTGGCAACCAAAAACCTGTGTTCTAGTCCTAACTTTGCTATAAACTTGAGATGAGTCCTTGAGCAGGTCACTTGACTTAGATATGCATAATGTTATCTTTAAAGGGAGTAGATTAGATGATTTCTATGGCCCCCTAGCTAGAAATTCTGAATCGATGGAATAAAAATTGGAGGGAAAGTCTGATTAAATTTTTGACTTTTGGAATCATGTGTATCTTACTCTTAGATCTAATCAAAGCATAAAAGTGATCCTGGACTTTCCATGCTAGCAGGGCACAAAACCTAATAAGTTCTCTTAACCCAGAAAAGCTCAAAGTTCAGCTACAATGATGGACTTTACGTCTATCATGGAGGAGAATTGCTCTAATTGTTTCAAGAGTGTCTTCAGTAGAAGCTTGACTCCCTCATGAGAAAAAATATCAGCTATAGAAGAGTAGTAAAATAATCTACTGAGGTATGAGGGGATTACAGTTTTCATTGGTGAGAAAATTCACACATCTTGAAATCACAGGTCTTTGAAGAAGTCATTGCTTTTAAAAAATGCAATCATTGTTTTAGGATACCCTCTCCCCCCAAAAAAAAACTTTACTCAGTCTTGAATTAACAGTTTTAAAAAAGGAATAGAGAGCTCTTTAACTCTACAAAATATTTTGTATACATTATCTCATTTGATTATCACATTAGTCCTCTGAGGTAAGTATTACAGATATATAGATAGATATCTGTTTCTCTCTCTCTCTCTCTCTCTCTCTCTCTCTCTCTCTCTCTCTCCTCTCTCTCTCTCTCTCTGTGTCTGTCTGTCTCTCTCTATCCATCCATCTATCTATCTATCTATCTATCTATCTATCTATCTATCTATCTCCCTATCTCCCTGATTTTCTAGATGAAGAAAATGAGGCTCAGAGATGTTAAATAAATTTCCCATCACACAGATTAATAAGGCAAAATTTGAGACTGTTATGAATCCCAATTCTAATACTCCACTCACAATATCACTCTGACTCTTCTATTGGTCACATATCAGAAATAAAAGTCAGTAAATCATCATGTTGTTCCTAAAAATCATCTTAGTATATGTTAATATTAATCATGTGACCAGAGATATAACTATTATTTTTAGACTCAGAGGGGAAAGTTTGGGAAAAGAAGGTTGCTGTGGACCTAACGTTTTGCTGTTAAGGGAGATGTTGCTCCTTGGGATAAGAGTGGCAACTAGTGCCATCTGAGATGCAGGGTGAGGCACTAGCTTTTCCCCACAGACTCTTTTCTCTCCAACTCCCTTCATGTCTATGTCACTAAGTTGCACATACCCCTACTGAACTCAGAAGTACAGTTAGCCAACAGCCATGTTAATGATTGATCTGGGCTACCATATGGTTGATTTGACTGTGTTGCATCCAGATGAATTGAATGGGCTGCCCATGGCAAACTGGCTGCCATGGTCTGCTTATCTTGGCATATCTACAGAGCCCTAGGCAGTGTGAAGAACTTCCTGTTACTGACACTCTTACTTTTCTGAGATTGGACAGACTCAGATGTATATTCCAAGTAAATAAATGCATAAATACTTACAAATACTCCCCACCAAGCTCTAGCTGCCTTTTGATGCTACTTATCTATTCATATCTAACTCTGACCAGGTGCAAGGTGATTAAGACCACCCAAAATAAAATTATTATCTATCAAACAAATACCTCCTCCCATCCTCTGTAGCAAGGCATTGGCTGCAACTTAAGTTCTCAATCATCTCTAGTGTTCTAGGGTGACATTTGGAGGGAAGCCATTCCACCACAAACTAGGAAAGCCCCCAAGGTTTAGCAGGATAGGGAAAAATCTCTGAAAGACCTTCATAAATAGGAGCAGCTGATGGATTGGGGAGCTCTTGTCCAGGAAAAAAAAGGTCACATGAAAGGAAAAGTCTTTGAGGCTGCAGGGTCTATCAGAGTTACAAGCTTACCTCTCAATTGTGTTGGGCCCTCTTTGCACATACTAGCATATTGCGGGATCTTATGTTGTTTTTACTCCTTTTTTTGGTTATTATTTCAAATAAGAGAGTATGTAATCTCTCTGACCAACCTCAGTGTATGGCAGCCTGGAGCCAAAATGTTTTATTCATGAATGATGTCTTTTTTTTATAAACACATAAAAATGTAAAACAATAAAAGTGATATATACCTAATAATGAGTGAACCAATAAACCCACCAGGCAACTTCGCTCTGCAAGTGGAAAAATTGACTTTGTATAACAAATTGCAGAATTATTAATCCTGTTTGAAACCCTTTTTATATCAGACCATTTACTTTAATTCTTACTACTTTGAAAATTATCATACATTATGCATTTTTCTTTGTACTTTTTGTTGGGGTGGGGGTGGGAAGAGGGATCAGAGTGCACTCCTGAACTTTGGAGGCCTCCAAGCAGTTTGAGTGGAAGGCTCCAACCAGCTGGCAAAGGGAGCAAAGAGGGAGGCCCAGAGCTGTGTTAGGAACTCCTGACATGTTGATTGACAGACACTGCTGGTTCTCCTCTGGAAAGATGCTCTTTCTCCAGGCAGGATAGAAGAGAAGTCTCATATTAGAAGCTAGCAGGTGCTTGGCTCCAGGGGCTTTTAGTAAGTTTATCATCACACCTGCTGAAGGATATTCAACAACACTTAAATTAATAAAAGGGAATTCTCTAAAATATCAAAGACTAGGATGTTTCAGAAGAGAACCACGATTTAGATGTCATGGCTCACATTAGTTAATTTTTTGGGAAGCAATCAGGGAGGTACTGCTGTCTCCAAATGAGTAGATAGACCAATTGCCGAAATGCCAGAAAGCAAAACAAAGAAAAATAAACCAAAATATTAAAGGCCATTCTAGTGACTTCTTAAAACCAAGGGACATGTCTACACACATTGAAGGAGATCGACTAGCAATGTAGATGTGAATTTTTCTGCACATTTAGTAAGTACAATTCTTTCTTTTTTTAAATGTGATACATTAGAAGTTACTTGTGAGCAATGCCAGCTTAGGAAAGAAACCTTTGACTCCTTAGTACTGAAGAAGTAGAATCATAAAATCTTCCTTGAAGGGGTGTTAGAGATTCATAATGTTTCATTGGACCTGGAGATTGGATGGGACATTAGAGATCATCTCATTTTGCAGATAAGGAGAGAGGTCCAGAGAGTTTTAAATTACTTTCTCAAGGTTACACAGGTAGCAGAAACAGAATTCAATCATCCAGTCCAACCTCCTCAATACAGGGTTACAATTTAGGGAGGGGAGTCAGCCGGGAGAAAAGAGGACTTAAGAGAAACATGACAGTTGTCTTCTATTACTTGGAAAAAGGAAATAAATTTGTTCTGGTTGGCCCTGGAGGGAGAAAGAAGGGACAATGGGTGGGACTAAAGAAGTAGCAGATTTAGGCATTATGTAAGGAAAACTTTCTAATATTATAGCTACCCAGAAGTGGAATGGGATTCCTTAGTTGATACTGGGTTCCCTTACACGGAGATCTCCCAATAAAAATTTGGTGATCATTCCTTGCAGAGTTGTAGAAAGATTCCATTGAACTTTGAGCTACTATGAACTCCAGAATTAATCTTTGTGTATAAATTAATAGTTGATTAAATATTCCCTTTTTTCCTTGTGATGGCATGATGTAGGTATATTCTATTGGTGGATATCCAATTATATTTTAAATTGACTTTTCTTATTAAATCCACTATACTCTCTATGTTTTCAAAAACACTAATCTCTTCTGGTTTTTCTGACTGATCCTTCTCAGTCTCTTTTTTTGGATCATCAGGTCATATCCACTAAACATGGATGTGCCACAAGCTCTGTTACTGCCTATGGTTTCAATTATCCACGAAGAGTATTCTATGGGGCCAAGATGGTGGAGTAAAGACAGGGACTTGCTTGAGCTCTCCCCCAAACTCCACAAAATATCTACAAAAAATGACTCAAAACAAATTCTTGAGCAGCAAAACCCACACAAAGACAGAGTGAAGCAAATTTCTAGCCCAAGACAATGTGGAAGGTCAATGGGAAAGGTCTGTTGCACCAGGCTGAGAGAAGAGGGCCATCCAGTGTGTGCCATGCCTGTACAGACAGGGGCCCTAACAAAACCACAGCAGGCCTCAGGGAACTGAATCACTGGCAATTGTGGCAGTTTCCAGACTTCTCAACACACAAGCACCAAAGAAAACTTATAATATCAGTAAGAAACATCTGTCAGATCTGGGTGATAGAGGAGCTCAGTACAGCCCTGGCCCCAGCACAGCCCTGGGGCAGTGGTGGTAGCAGTGGCAGCAGCTGCTTCTGGAACTCTCAGTCCACAGATGGTGAGGGGATTGAACAACTTATCAGAAAGCGATTACAGGAGTCTCTTTGCTGGCACTGAAGCAGGATTCTGTTGCTTTCCCTACTCGGATCTGGTTCTCAGTCCTGGATGGCAGTCCTGGGGTGAGGAGGAATGCTGGCCATGAAGAGTTTGGGGCAGCAGTGGAGAGGGAACCCTCCTCACAGTTCCAGGGCAGAAAAGAGTGCTTGTAATCACTCACAGACCATTGCAGAGGCCAGAGGAGGAGTAAACATCTCTCCTTAGAGCATACCACCATGGAAGAACTGAAAACTTACAGGTGCCTAGAAGTATCTCTGAAACCCCCTGAAACATGGGACAGTGCACCCTCCACTCCAGAAGCAGAGCCCTACCTTAACAAAGAGTTAAAAAGTCAAATAATTGGCAGGAAAAATGAAAAGACAGCAGAAAAAAGACATAGAAACTTACTTTGTTAGCAAGGAAGATCAGAAACATAACTCAGAAGACAACAAAGTCAAAGCTTCTATTTCCAAAGCCTCCAAGAAAAATATGAATTGTTCTCAAGCCATGGAAGAGCTCAAAAAGAATTCTGAAAATCAAGTAAGAGAAGTAGAGGAAAAACTGGGAAGAGAATGAGAGTGATGCATGAAAATCATGAAAAATGAGGCAGCAGTTTGCTAAAGGAGACCCAAAAAAGTACTGAAGAAAATAAAACCTTAAAAAACAGACTAGACCAAATGGCAAAAGAGGTCCAAAAAGCCAATGAGAAGAAGGCTTTAAAAAGCAGAATTGGCCAAATGAAAAAGGAGGTACAAAAGTTCACTGAAGGAGATAATTCCTTAAAAATTAGAATGCAGCAAATGGATTTCTCTGTGAGAAATCAAGAAGTTATAAAACAAAACCAAAAAAATGAAAAAATAGAAGACAATGTAAAATATCTCATTGGAAAAACAATTGACCTGGAGTATAGATCCAGGAGACATAATTTAAAATTTATTGGACTACCTGAAAGCCCTGATCAAAAAAGAGCCTAGATATCATCTTTCAAGAAATTATGAAGGAAAATTGCCCTGATATTCTAGAACCAGAGGGTAAAATAGAAACTGAAAGAATCTACCAATTACCTCCTGAAAGCAATCCCAAAAGGAAAACTGCCAGGAATACTATAGTCGAATTCCAGAGTTCCCAGGTCAAGGAGAAAATATTGCAAGCAGCCAGACACAATTTAAGTATTGCAGAAATGCAATCACGATAGCACAAGGTCTAGCAGCTTCTACGTTAAGAGACCAGAGGGCTTGGAATATGATGTTCCACAGGTGAAAGATGTTTAGACTAATGAGAATGGGAGGATAAAGGATGGATTCTTTGGGGGATATATTAAGTGATAGGAGGGCAAAATAGTGGGTAGAAGTAAAGTAGATGAGTCATGAGAGATCGGAGTAAGAGATATGTACAAACAAAATAAAAATCAGGACTAGAATTTGTTAGGGAAAAAAAGCAGAGGTAGTAACCATGATGTTGGGCAAAATTAAGGATAAAATAGATAATCAAAATTTAAAAAAAAAAATAGGGAAACTATACTGTGCATAAGCCATACCGTATAAGATGTACCTTAATTTTGGGGCCTGAAATTTGAAAAAGAATGTATTACATAAAGTTATTGAACTCAAGTTTTATTCATCTGCTCATAGCTTTCAGGCATCTTTTGGGCAAGTCTGGTGCATGCTCAGTCCATTCCGTTTCATGAACCTGAAGCACCAGTTTTGTCCTCCTTTGAAATCAGTAACTTCTTTTTCATCAGCAATTCTTCTTGCCTCATGCTGAACCATCTTTGTGGACACAGGAATTCCAATTGCCCTTTGCTCTTCAATCCATATCTTCAATTCCCTCTCTAAATCAGGTCATTCTGCTAACTTGCCTCTTGTGGCCTTCTTCTGCTGTGGTGTTTTCAGTAGGGTTTCTTTTTCCCATAGCCAGTCTCAGATTGTTTTCTCAGTTGGAGGAGGCCCAAACTTAGATTCAGCAGCACGATTTACATTCACTTTTGCAAATGGGATCACTTTTAACTTGAATTCAGCACTGTATGAAAATCTTTTCTGAGCCATTTCTGGGAGAACGTGGCAAAACGTAACCTGATATATCGGTAACAAATGTGAAACAATGAGTGCAAAGACAAGTTAGAAAAAGTGGGAAATGCAAGTAAAAAAATCTACAACCACTGTATAAAGACACATGCAGTTTTTATACATGGAGAAATATGTTATTTATCAGCATTGTTTTGAAACATTTAAAATAACTAGACAATATAAGGTGGGAATATTGCTCTGGTGTACAAGTGATGAGTTGGTGGACTTGGAAAAATATGGAAAAACTTGGACTTATGAAGGAAGGGTTTATCCATTCTCGAGAAACAGTAGATAAATTAGTATATTATGATGTTACATAGATGCATATGAATGTATATGTCTATATACGACTATGATTATCGATATCTAAGTATATAGATAAGTATATGTGTGTATGGGTATGTGTGTATATGTATGTATGTATATTTTATGTCTGTGTATATGTCTGTATATGTATGTATCTATGTATGTGTGTATATATGCATATGTGTGTATGTATTGTGTATATTTATTATGTATGTGTATGTATCTATGTATGCATATATATGTATATGTATCTATACATACATGCATATAAAATACACACATATGTATACATGTGTATGTGGGTGTATATATATGAGCATATACATATGTAAAATATATACACACATATCTATCATCATCTATCTTTCTATGTATCTATCTATGTATCTATCTATCTCTATATCTATATCACCATGCTTAATTATTGCCTGGGGCGGGGAGAGGAAGGAAGGGGTAAAAAGAACAAAGTTAAAAATGTATAGCAGAGAACAAATGAAAACTCCCTTCTTCCCTCCCCTCCCCTCTCCTCCCTTCTCTCCTTTCCCCTCCCCTCCCCTCCTCTCCCCTCCCCTCCTGTCTCTTCTCCTTCCATTTCCTTTCCTCCCCTTCTCTCCCCTCCCCTTCCTTCTTCTTCTCTCCCCTCCCCTCCCCTCCTCTCTACTCCCTTCCTTTCCCTTCCATCTCTTCCCTTACCTTCTTCCTCTATAATGCTTCACTTGTTGATCTCATCAACTCATATAGATTTAATTACTTTCTCTATGCTGATGATTCTCAAATCTGCCTATCTTGTGCTAATATCTCTGCTGATGTCAAAAATCATCTCTCCAGCTGCCTTTTAGACATCTTGAATAGAATGACCAGTAATTATCTTAAGCTCAATATGTTGAAAACTTATTATTATCAAATATGTTAGAAATTTATCTTTTCTCCTTACCTTCCTCTCTTCCCTATTATTGCAGAGGGCAGAGTCATTTTCCTACTTCCACAGACTCACAGCTTAGACATCATCCTTGAATTTTCACTATTCAATCTATTGATTTTACCTTTGCAACATCAATGAATTAGCCCCCTTCTGTCCTCTAACACTGCCACCAGTCTGGTGCAGGCCTATATCACCTCATACCTGGACTTTTGCAATAGTTTATTGGTAGGTGTACTTATCTCAAGTCTCTTTCCAGTCCAACCCATTCTCCATTAAGCCACCAAAGTGATTTTCCTGAAGTATAGGTCTAACCATGTTACTTCCATCTGCTCAATAGTATAGAGATTCCCACATGCCTGTAAGATCAAATACAAAATACAGTTTGGCATTCAAAACCCTTCATAACATAGACCCTTTCTACCTTTCCATTCTTTTTACACCTTACTCCCTGACCCATAATTCTCAATTCAGTGACACTGACCTCCTTGCTGTTCCAAGAATGAGGCACTCCATCTCTAACCTCAGGCCTTTTTCTCTAGCTGCTTGCTTAAACCCATACCTGGAATACTCTCCCTCCTCATCTCTTTCTCGGCTATTCAGTCACCAGTGATATCTGAGGGTGGCTGGCATGAGAGTTGGCAATGGGATTCTGTGTGTGTGTGTGTGTGTGTGTGTGTGTGTGTGTATGTGTAGGTAGAGTGGGGGAAATTTTCCAACTTCAATTAAAAAAAAAAGAAAAAAGTATTTTGCTATGGAATATTATTTATGTTGTAATGTTGTCTTGGTAGTTCAGAATATTGTTTGTATGAAAGATGCTATGCCAAATAAAGCCCCATTCTATATACCATTAGGGAAGGGACAGATTTACTAGCTGTACTTTAAAACATCCATTTCCAAATAGCCAGGGGAAAGAAACACACACAAAAACACTCCTTTTAATGACCGCCTTGAAAGGATTTTTATTTAAACTTTTCTAGACAGACGGTCATTCTTGATGAAGAGGCTCATTTTCATGAACTGCTGAAGGTTTCAGGGTCTGAACCATACTCCCGGTGTCTTTTTCCTTCCTGACATCTAACAATCTGGTTAATCCCAGGCTGGCCCTAAACAGAAGATGTCTGGAGGCTAAGTCTTTGAAAGCTGTAACCTTGTCACTGGACGCAGACACACAGACACAGAGATACACACACAAACGCGTGCACGCTCACGCGTGCGCGCGCGCACACACACACACACACACACACACACACACACAAAAATGGTCCCAAATCTTGTGCCAGGAGCCCAAGTCATTAACATAGATTTCCTTCTGAAAGGAGTGGACAGCTGGTGAATCCTTCTACCTATTAATCTTGCACCTCACACTCATCTTCTCTTGGGCAACAACTATTTTTCAGTCTTTGGGGCATCAAGCAAAGTAATGAATAATTGCATTATATTCTTGCAGAAAGGATGGCTTGCTTTGAGTGACACATTAAGTTTCTGGAGTGGGCAGGGGTAGGGGGAGGTGGGTAATGAGCTTTTCAGCCTGAAGGAGGAGAAAGTATTTATTCGTGGCCACAAAAACAACATGCTTTATGGTCCCCAAAGTTCCTAAGGGGATTGCTATTAAACCTTAGGAATTATTTCCTATCTACATGGTATGTGTGGTAGGGAGGGTGCAGAGTAGGACAGAGGGCATTTAATGTTGCCTATTGGGAAAGTGCATAGCATTTCTAAGGTTTAGATGTCTCAGGCACTAAACTAAATCAGAGTAGTCATAAAAGTGTGAATTCTCCCCCACAAACCTTCACATTGGATGCTTTAAAAAGTACTGCAGTATGTAACATGGAGAATTTAAGACACTTTATATGGTTAGACAACGAGCTTAGATGCAGCCTTTTATATGGGGTAGAGGACATGAATTAATAACTCCATAATTTAATCTACTCAAAGCAGAATGTGGAGACAGCATAGCTAATGCTGCAGTAGAATTTATGGCTTTTTTGTTTATTTTGTTTGTTTGTTTCTTTAAATCCATGTTCCACTTTCCCCTAAGCATTGAGGTTCATCTCTTATAGAAAGGAAATCCTTACATAGCAACCCCATGGCAGGAGAGCTGAAGAGCAGAGATTTGTCATTTTGTTGAGTTCATTTTAGAATTAACCTCCTTAAAACTAATCACTCCATTTACTCTTTGGAAAAGTCAACTCAATCTTGCAAAACAGTATTATCCTATCCAAAGTCTCTTCCCATAAGAGAAGCCTGAGATAGATTAGACTTGACTTTCTAGTGGGATATGTGTATTATTTTCATCAGTATTTCTCCACTTTTAGACACAGACGTAATCACTGTTTAAAGTTTCTCTTCTTTCATCGCCTTGCTTCTTCCCTACCAGTGCCAAACTCATACCTGTCTTTGCACTTCAAGCTGTTCCATCAAAAGGAGATTTTTAACTCTCATTGCTATCTCATCCATGCCCTCATGAATCCTATTTCCTTTTCAGAAACTTATCTGACTACTCCAGCCCACATACTCTCACCTCTCATAATACTTAGAATCTTAAAAATACAATTTAGCACCTAATTCCTTATTGCTTTCTCACAGTTTAATATGTTTTCATTTCTTATTTTAGTTTTTTTTTTAATTTTAACGTTTATAATGCCTAGTGCAGTGTAGGATACTAAAAAATATGCTCCGTAAATACTCGCTTATTAACAGGCTTACTAAAGTGCTTGGAATTAGAACCAGGCAGAACCTCTAGATGCTTATGATCTAAATATTTCTGTGCTCTTTCCAGATTAGTTCTTACCAGCTGCCTCTTTCAAAAGGTTCCATGAAAAGCATGTTGGAATTCCTACTCTTAGGGGGTCTCTCTCTGTTTTATAATTAGGCATGTGGTCTAAACAAGATTTAATTCCAGGGGAGCCAGACCTGTGATGAGAGAAGGGCTCCTTTGTAATCTCATTTTTTGACTCATTAAATGCCTAATCTGAGGATGGATTATTTCAAGATTAGTCTTCAGCTCACCTCTATATGTTTTTTTAAACAGGGATTAAAAATTTACTCAGTGTACCATATAAAATAGGGATGCAACAGGTGTTTTTTTTTTATTTTTACTTTTTCAAAATTATATGCAAAATTTTAATATTGTTTTTAAAAAAATATTTTGTTCCAAATTCTCTCCTTCCCTTCCTCCTTCTCCTACCCATGTGAGAAAGGAAGCAATTTGTTATAGATTATACATATTCAGTCATTCAAAATATTTCTATATTAGCCTTGTTGGAAAAGAAGAAAAGCAAACCAAAAAACCCCCAAAATAATAAAGTTAAAAAAGTATATTTAAAACTATATTTGGTACTTCCAGTTCTTTCTCTGTAGGTGCATAGCATTTTTTCTAAGTCCTTCAGAATTGCATTGAATCACTGTATTGCTGAGAATAGCTATTCACAATTGATTATCATATAATATCAACTCTTACTGTCTACAATGTTCTCTTGGTTCTGTGCATTTCACTTTGTATCAGTTCATGTAAGTCTTTCTGAAGGCATTCTGCTTGTTATTTCTTATAACACAATAGTATTCCTTTACAATCACATGCCACAACTTGTTCAGCCATTCCCTTCAATTTCTAATTCTTTGCCACCACTAGAAGAGCTACTATAAATATTTTTGCACATATAGATCCTTTTCCTTTTCCTTTATCTCTTTGGGCTACTGAAATAGTGGTATTCCTGGGTCATACATCATTTTATAACTCTTTGGGTATAGTTCAAAATTGCTTTTCAGAATGGTGGAATCAATTCACAACTTCACCAAAAAACAGTAGTGTCCCTATTTTTCCACATCCCTTCCATTGTTTGTCACTTTACTTTTCTCTCATTCTAGCCAATCTGATAGGTGTTCAGTGGTACCTCAGTTGTTTTAATTTGCATTTATTTAATCAATAGTGACTTAGAGAATTTTTTTCATATAACTATCAATAGGTTTGATTTCTTCTTCATATCTTTCACCATTTATCAATTAGGGAATCACTCATATGCCTACAAATTAGACTCAGTTATCCATATATCTGAGAAATGAGGCCTTTATCAGGGAAATTTGCTATAAATTTTTTTTCCTGCAGTTTTATGCTTTCTTTCTAATCTTGGCAGCAACAGTATTGTTTATGCAAAAGCCTTTAAAGTAATCAAAATGATCCATTTTACATCTCTTATCCTGTCTATTTCTAGTTTAGTCATAAGTTCTTCACCAACCCATAGATTTGACAGGTTAAATTTTTCATTCTTCCCTAATTTGCTCATGGTATTACCTTTTATGTCTAAATTATATTTCCATTTTGACGTTACCTTGGTTTATGTTATGGGATGTTGGTCTATACACAGTTTTTACCAAACTGCCTTCCAGTTTTCACAGAAATGTTTATTAAATAATGATTTCTGTCAAAATATTTGGTCTTTGTGTTTGTCAGACATGAGATTACTATGATTATTTTCTCCTGTTCATTGTATACCTAGCCTATTCCACTGATCCACCACTTTATTTCTTAGAAAATATAAGATTGCTTTGATGATTATTTTGTAACATTATCTTCAGAAATGGTACTGCAAGGCTATCTTCCTTTACTTTTTATTGATTCCCTTGGTATTCTTTAATTTTGTTCTTCCAGATTAATTTTGTTACTATTTTTTTTAGTTTTATAAAACACTTTTTGGGACTTTTATTGTTATGAAGCTGGATAAGTACAATAATTGTGAAAATTGTCATTTTTACTATATTGCCTTGGCGTACCTATGAGCGATTAATCTCCAGTTGTATAGAACTGATTTTACTTGTGTGAAAAGTGTTTTTTAATTGTATTCCTCTAGTTTTTGGATTTGTCTTAGCAGGTAGATTCCCAAGTATTTTATATTGTCTGAACTTTTTAAATGGAATCTCTGCATCTGTTTCTTCCTGATAAACTTTGCTGATAACATATAAAAATGCTGATGAATTTTGTGGGTTTATTTTATATTTTCTAACTTTACTGAAGGACACCTTGGTGGTGCAGTGGATTGAACACCAAGCTTGGAGTCAGAAAGACTCCTCTTCCTGAGTTCAAATTTGGCCTCAGACAATTATTAGCTATGTGATCCTTGGCTGGTCCCTCATCACTTTGTCTCAGTTTCTTCATATATAAATGAGCTGAAGAAAGAAATGGCAAAGAACTCCAGTGTCTATGTTTCCATGGTCTTTTATTGAATGTAATTTTATCACATTATGGTCTGAAAAGGATTGATTTGTTACATTTGATTGAAAGGTTGGTATGTCCTAATACATGATTAACTATTGTATAGGTGCAATATACCATTCAGTAAAATGTATATTCTCTCTATTTCTATTCAGTTTTCTCCAAAGATTTATCATATCTAAATTTTCTAAATTTCTATTAATCTCCTTAACTTCTTATTTATTTATTGCATGATTAGATTTATTTAGTTCTGAGGGGAGAGAATTGAGATCCCTTACTAGTATAGTTTTGCTCTTTATTTCCTCCTGTAATTCATTTAACTTTTCATTTAAGAATTTGTATGCTATACCATTTAGTGAGTATATGTTTAGTATTGATATTACTTCATTGTTTATGGTACCTCTTAGCAAAATGTGGTTTACCTGCTTATCCCTTTTGATTAGGTCCATTTTTGCTTTTGGTTATCTGAGATCTTTATTGGTAACCCTGCTTTTTTTTAACATCAGCTAAAGCAAGATGGATTTTGCTCCAGCCCCTTATTCTTACTCTGTGTGTATTTCTCCTTTTCAAGTGCGTTTCTTGTAAACAACAAATTGTTGAATTCTAGTTTTTAATCCATCCTGTTATCTGCTTCTCTTTTATGAGTGAGTTCATCACATTCATATCTAGTTATTATCACTAACTGTGTATTTCCCTCCATCCTATTTTCCCCTGTTTATTCTCTCTCTCTCTCTCTCTCTCTCTCTCTCTCTCTCTCTCTCTCTCTGTGTGTGTGTGTGTGTCTGTCTGTCTGTCTTTCTCTGTCTCTGTCTCTGTCTCTTTCTGTGTCTCTGTCTCTCTCTCTGTTTCTCTCTATGTGCCTCTCTCTCTCTCTCTCTCTCTCTCTCTCTCTCTCTCTCTCTCTCTCTCTCTCTCTTTCCCCCACATCCATCCTCAAAAGTCTGGTTTTCTTTTCAAAACCACTTCCCTTAATCCACCCTGACTTCTGTCAACATCCCCCTTCTACCATCCCCTTCCTTTCCTACTTCCCTGTTGGGTAAGATAGATTTCTATACTCACCTGAGTATTGATGTAATTCCCTCTTTGAACACAATTTTTATGAGAGTAAGGCTCAAGTGTTGTCCATCCTCCCATTTCCTCCTCTGGCTAAAAGTTCTTACTTTCATGCCTTTTTTATATAAGATTCTCCTCCTTCTCTCTTCTCTCGGTGCATCCCTCCTCACCCATTAATTTTATTTTTAAGATATCATCCCATCATGATCAACTCACATCCCTTCATTCTGTCTATTTATGCTTCTTCTAACTGGCTTTAATGATAAAATTTTTAGGAATTACATTTATTTTCCTATTTAGGAATGTAAGCAGTTTAACTTTATCGAATCCCTTTTTATTTCTATTTCAAATTTGTCCTTTTTTGCTTCTGGTTAATCATTTTATTTGAAAACCAAATGGTCTATTTGGCTCTGGTCTTTTCATCAGGAATGCTTGACAGTCTTTTATTTAATTAAATTTCCATTTCCCCCTAGAAAGAATTATACTCAGTTTTGCTACGTAGGTTGTTCTTGATTGTAATCCTAGCTCCTTTGCCCTCCAATGAATCATATTCCAAGTACTCTGTTCCTTTAATTTGGAAGCTGCTAACTTTTATGTAAACACTACTTTGGCTTCATGATATTTGAATCATTTCTTTCTGGCTGCCTGCAATATTTTCTCTTTGACCTGAGAGTTTTAAAATTTGACTGTAGTATTCCTGGGAGTTTTCATTTGGGGTACTCTTTCAAAAGCTGATAAGTGGATTCTTTCAATTTCTATTTTATCTTTTTGTTCTAGACTTCAGGGTAATTTCCCTTAGTAATTTCTTGAAATACAAAGTCTAGGCCCTTTTTTTATCATGACTTTCAGATAGTCTGATAAATGTTCAATGATCTCTCCTCAATCTATTTTCTGAGTCTGTTTTTGTGTTTCCATTGAGATATTTCACATTTCCCCCTACGTTTTCATTCCTTTGACTTGGTTTATTGTTTCTTGATGTCTCATTGAGACAGTAGCTTCTGCTTGCCCCATTCTAATTTTTAAGTTTTTTTTTTTTTTACTGAACTTTTCCAACTATCTCTTTTTTTTAATATGAACAACTCTACTTTTTAAAGAGTTTTTTTTTTTTGAAGGGGGAAGGCAGGGCAATTGGGTTTAAGTGACTTGCTCAAGGTCACACAGCTAGTAAGTGTGTCAAATGTCTGAGGTTGGATTTGAACTCAGGTCCTCCTGACTCCAGGGCCATGCTCTACTAACTGTGCCACCTAGATACCCCAAAGAGTTTTTTTTTTTTTTGCAGTGAATTTTTAACCTTTTTTTCTAACTAGACAATTCTGCTTTTTATGGAGTTCTCTTCAGTGAATTTTTTGCCTCTTTTACCACTTGGTCAGTTTTTAAAGGTGTTATTTACATCAGTATTTTGGGGTCTCTTACTAAGCCCTTGCTTTTCTTTTAATAATTTTCCTGCATTATTCCCATTTCTTTTCCCAAATTTTCTTCTACCTCACTTATTTAATTTTTAAAACTCTTTTTGTTATCTTCCAGAAATTCTTGTTGGTACATTTTTTTTTCTTTGAGACTTTGCATGTAGTTGTTTTGACATCATTGTCTCCTGAATTTATGTTATCCTCCTCCTTGTCACCATAGCAACTTTTTATGGGAAGGTTCTTTTTTGTTGTTGTTTTCGTATTTTCCCTATTTCTTAACTTAAAATTTTATGTAAAAAGTTGGTAATAGCCCTGGGGTGGAGGGCATGCTGTCTGAAACTTCAGGATTTTTGTGCTGCTGTTTTCAGAGCTAGTTCTGAGTTCTATAAATTTTGGTGCTTTCATTGTGGTATGTTCTATGAATGGTGTGGTCACAGCTCTTCTGTCTTGTGCTCTCATCTTTACTAGGAAGGGGCCTTGCTCTTCTGTAGCCAGAAATGTTAGTGCTCCTCTTGGCACTGGAACTGGGACTAAGTCCCTTGCTGTCCTGAAGCTGTTTATGCAAGTGCTCCTTTCTGCCTCGATACTGAGACTATGTCCTTTCTGGCCTTGTGGGTAACCATAAGCCCCCTTATCTTCCCTGGACCTATTATCAGGACCCTTGATTCCCTGTGTCCACAAATGCCAGTGTTGTTCTTTACTCTGGAGCTATGACCTGGAATATCATATGGGCAATGCAGAAGGGTCTTGAAACCCAATTCCAGCCAAGCATCCTCTGTATTCCCTTTCTGATCAGTTGTCCAACCCCTGTACCATGTACTGACTGAGAGTTCTCAAACCTATAGCTACCACTCTTGCAGCCATTTCTATGGCCTGCTGTGGTGTTGTCACGGCATGGTGCACACTGCACTCCAGCCTGACCACTATCCCAGTGTGGCAGACTCCTGCCTACCTCCTAAATTATCTTGGGCTTGAAAATTGTTTCACCCTAACTTTTTGCTGGCTCTGCCACTCCCGAATTTGAGTTGAGGCATTAATTTAATATTGTTTCGAAGAGAATGCTATGGAAGTTCAGGTGAGTTCCTGTCTATAATACACCATCTTGGGTCCTCACTAGTGATCTTTCTATTGAATCATGCTGGACAAAGTCCAAATCCTTCAATTTAAAGGGCATACAAAACCTATAAACTCTGATGAGTTTATAGGTTTAGTCTTAGTACTAAACTTAGTACTTTGTTACACTACCCAGAACACAGCACTCTTTTGTCTTTCATTAAATATTTTCTTTGATTCTTAACACAACCCCAGAACTGATACGCAAAATAGCTTAATTAACATAATTGTATATACAAAACTAAGAGTTAAAAATATTAAGCAACTTGTCCAGTGCTACAAAGTTTCTTTTTTCTTTACAAAATATTTTTAAGTTCCCTATTTTTTTAAGTTTTATTTTCAGTTATAAATTCTCTCCCTCCCCCACCCAATGAGAAGGCAAGCAGTATTATATATATGAAATTATGTAAAACATTACTCCACATTACCTGTGTTCTGGAAAATTAAAATAAAAATAAAGAGAAAAAATGCTTTAATCTGTATTCATGAAGTTTCTTAAGAACTGAACCTATGCATCCTAAATCTAAAGGCTGTCCTCTTTTTATTGAATGAGGTTGCCTTCTACCCATTTAGAAAGTACAAACTAGAGATCCTCCTTGCTTTGAGGGAAAGGTATAGCTGATGGAAATAGTAGCCACAAAGGAAGACTGCCAATTTTCACCATTACATTTAATCTTTCAAAAACTTTTCAGGTTGACCCAGACTAATCTCTTTACTCTTCCAAAAGCAAGCCCTGTGAATTCCTATTTGTTTTAAATTCAAGCTTTCTGCCACCAAGTAGTAGCAATACTGTCCCTGTTCCCCCATCACTTGATCAGGTGATAAAAATTCATTAAAACACTAGCCCAAGGAAAACAATTCTTCTACAGCAAAACAATGATACAATAATCCATTTTGAACACAAGTATGAATAGTATCCCTTCTTCCCCATCTTTAGATAATCCATGCTGTTGGAGCATAAGTTTAGAGCTAGAAGGGACCTTGTAAATATTTTAGTCCAACAACTTTAACAAATGAGAAAACTGAGGCTCAGAGAAAGATAATGACTTTCCTGATATCAACCAAGTTATTATTAGCAGAGCTGGACTTTGAGTACAGACCTTCTGATTTGAAATTCTATGCTATCCCCACTATAACTGACAAGTAGATTAGATGCTCTGGTAGAAATGTAACACCCTTGGTCTTGAAGACCAGGGTTCAAGTTCTGTCTCAGACCCTAGACAAGTCACTTTACCATTCAATAACTCCAGGCAATTTTGCAAAACTTTACATTGCTGTGAAAAATGATAGGAATTAGCCACAAAGAAGACCCAAGTGTTAAATCTTGATTGTAGTGGAAGCAATTTGTCAGAGTACATATAACCTTTGTATGTCAGCACATACACAAAGTCTCTGCTTTAGTCCTTCAACACTGAGAAAGCTCATTTCATTTTCCTTTGTTGCAGTGCCACAAACGCATTATCTATGTTGTATTGTATTTTTATTTATTTTGTTAAACGTTTCCGAGTTACATTTTAATCTTTTGCAGGCCTGGAGACACTTTTGCCCCATACCAATAAAATGGCAGATCTAAAGTAAAAACAAACCAAAAAACCATCTAGATTCTTCAAAAGTAATGTGTTCACATAAACTAACCCCCTCAGCATTTGTAAAAGAATTGCTGAAGCTGGGAACTGGCGTCCTTTACGTTCTCTAGAGGAAAAGATGGCAAAGGTAGCTGAATGTGTGCAATGCACACTGTGTATTGGCCATGACTAAGGAAAAAATTTCACTAGGATTTCATTTCTTTGTAGTGTCAGAATTGACACAGCATTATTCATTGGAAGAAACTTCTGGGGACTATGTTTCCCAGAAGGTTATGCAGGAAGGAGTATGATGGGTCCAGCTCACATAAGCCCAATTGCTAAATTTTCTGTATTAGCATTTATATTTCAAAAATTTTCAAAAGCTACAAATTAAAGCTCAACTTCCCTTCCTACCATGCCAAGTAGATTGTTATGTTTTTACCAGCATACCTCTGGTTTTCTATCTAACCACAAAATAGTGGCTTAGAAAAACTTCTGAAGAGCAATGGGTATGAATTTTTCCCCTAATGCTGCTACTTCAAGTGGGATGGGGAATTAGGAGGTAACAAGATTAAGTAGGAATGGAAACCAGGAAGTCCAGGCAACAGTTGTAGTAGGAAGACTATGAAGCAGCTTCGTAAAAAGACATGAACTTCTTCTTCTGAACTATGGATTCTCTCATATCAATAGCAGGACCCACATGTGTAGTGAAAGTTCCACTTGTTGTTGAGACTGCTGTCCTTATGTGTTGCTCAAAGGGAGGCAGAACAGACATTTCCAGCCTCTTCTCCCCCAACCTTCTCCAAAGGTGACTTTCATTCCTGATACCACGGGAAGCAGGAGGTAGGGGCCAAAGGTGACCATCTGTACTTTTCAGAGAGAGGGGGTACTCAGCTAGAAGTATAAGTATCTGTTCCCTTAAATGTTGTTCATCTAGGGAGAAAGATTGGATTCAAGCCAACTTTTGATCCCTTTGTCATTTTGAGGGGAAAGAGGGACCCCAAACTCCATATTTGAGGCTTGACCTTCTCTCCACCTAATTCCAATTCCATAATGAATACACATAGCAAAAAGCAAAGAAACCTATTCATTGACAGCATAGCAAAATGGAAATCAGAGAAGGTATACACAGGAAATATATACCAGACAATATGGAGTGAAAGGAAAGCAAAAGGAAAAGGAGAAAGGTAAAGATACATTCAACTTAATGCAGAATTCAAGAAAATAGCAAGGGGAGATAAGGTTTCCTTAAATGAGCAATGCAGAGAAATAGAAGAAAACAATAGAATGGGAAGGAAAGGAGATCTCTTCATGAAAAGAGATATCAAGGGAAAGTTTCAAATAAAGATGGGCATGATAAATGACAAAAATGATAGGGCTGTAACAGTAGAACAGATTAAGAAAAGGTGGCAAGAATATACAGAACAATAGAAGAAAGATATTACCGTATTTCCCCACGTATAAGACATACCTTAATTTGGGGGCCCAAAATTTGAAAAAATCATATTACATAAAGTTATTGAACTAAAGGTTTAGTTATCTGCTCATAGCTTTCAGGCATCTTTTGGGCACGTCTGGTGTGTGTGCACATGCTTAGTCCACTCTGCTTCATGAACCTGAAGCACCAATTGTATCCTCCTTTGAAATCAGTAACTTCTTTCTCATCAGCAATTCTTCTTGCTTCATGCTGAACCATCTTTGTGGACACAGGAAGCTCTTCAATCCATATCTTCAATTCCCTCTCTAAATCAGGCCATTTTTCTGACTTGCCTCTCACAGCCTTCTTCTGCCGTGGTGTTTTCAGTAGGGTTTCTTTTTCCCATAGCCAGTCTCGGATTGTTTTCTCAGTTGGAGGAGGACCAAACTTAGGTTCAGCAGCACGATTTACATTTAGTTGTGCAAACAGGATCACTTTTAACTTGAATTCAGCAATGTATGAAAATCTTTTCTGAGACATTTCTGGGCAGAACGTGGCAAAATATAACCTAATATCCTGGTAACAAATGTGAAACAATGAGCACAAAGACAAAAAGTGAGAAAAAGTTGGAAATGAAAGTAAAAAAAAATCTACAACTACTGTATAAGATGCACCCCATTTTAGGCCCCAAATTTTTGGGAAAAGGGTGCATCTTACACATAAGGAAATACAGTAATAGCACTGATAACCACAGATGGGGTGGTTACTTATTTAGAGTCAAACACCCTGGAGAATGAAGTCCACTGGGCCTTAGGAAGCATTGCTAACAATAAGGCAAGTAGAGGTAATGAAATTCTACCTGAGCTATTTAAGTCCTAAAAGATGATACTGTTAGTATACTATATTCAATATGGCAGCAAATTTGGAAAACACAACAGTAGCCATGGGATTGAAAAAGATGAGTTTATGTCCTAACCCTAAAGAAAGGCAATATCAAGGAATTTTCTAATAACAAAACAATTATTCTCATTTCATATGCCAGCAAGCTTATGCTTAAGATTCTGCAGGCTAGGCTTTAGCAATATGTGAACCAAGAATTACCAGAAGAGCAGGCTTATTTTTGAAGAGGTAGAAGAAATAGAGGCAAAATTACCAACTTTTGCTGTCTTATGGAGAAAGTAAGGGAGTTCCAGGAAAACAAACATGAACAAACAAAACAACTATTTATGTTTCATTGACTACACTAAAACCTTTGACTGTGCATCACAAGTCCTCAAAGAGACGGGAGGATCAGATTGTCTCACTTGTCTCTGAAGGAACTTGCATGTGGGTCAAGAAGGAACATTAAAACTGAAAGTGGAGCAATTGATTGGTTTAAGATTGGAAGAGGAGTACACCAAGTCTGTATATAGTCACCTTATTTATTTAACTCATATGCAGAGTATATCATGTGAAATGCTAGGCTGGACAAAGCAAAAGTAGAAATTCAGTTTGCCAAGAGTAATATCAACAATCTTGCATATGCAGACGATACCACTCTGGTGGCAGAAATTGAAGCGAAATTAAGAAACTTCTTATTGAAGGTGGAGGAGAAGAGTGTGAAAGCTGGCTTGAAGTTTAACATCAAAAAACCTAAGATGTTGGCAACTGGTCCCATCACTTCTTGGCAAATGGAAGGAGAAGAAATGGGAGAAGTATCACATTTTATATTTTTAGACTCAAAGATCATTGCAGATGGTGACTGCAGCCATGAAATAAAAGACAGTTGCTCTTTGGAAGGAAAGCTATGGCAAATCTGAATACTATACTAAAAAGTAGAGACATCACCTTTGCTTACAAAAGTCTGTGTAGTTAAAGCTATGGTTTTTCCAGTAGTGCTATATGGCTGTGATAGTTGAATTAATAAGGAAAACTGAGCACCACAGAAGCAACACTTTTTAATTGTGCTGAAGAAGACTTTTGAGAGTCCCTTGGACAGCAATATCAAATCAGGCAACATATAAAAATATTAATTAAGGTTATTCACAGGAAGGTCAAATACTGAAGCTGAAACTTAAATACTTTGTCCACATAGTGAGAAGATTAGACTCATTGGAAAAGACCCTGATGTTGGGAAAGATTGAAGGCAAAAGGAGAAGGGGATGGCAGAAGATCAGATGGATACATAGCATGATGGAAACAATGAATGTGAATTTGGACAGACTTCAGGAGATAGTGGAGGATAGAAGTACCTGTTGTGCTTTGGTCCATGGGGTCATAAAGAGTGAGACACTACTGAAAAAGTGAACAACAATAGTACAGAGTGGAGGAGCTCTCCCATTTAGCATTCCAGATCTCACCCAAGGTTAAACTCCTGAAGCCTCTAAAAGTAGCAAGCTGGGATATAGACATGATGGATACTGATTTCTCCTCTCATGTCTTACTGGACTCTTTTCCATTGTAAACTAAAGTGGGGTTGGCCTCCTCCATCTTCTCTTCTGAAGCTTGAAGCCAACTCAACACTGAAGAAGACTTTCCAGACCTGAAGGTAGACTGGCAAAGGTTAATTGTTGTCCACTCTGCCTAACTCCTCACATAGGGCTGGGCATTCATCTCCACCAATATGGTGAGCCTTGCATGCCAAAGAACCTTGGGACAGGAGTTACACTTGAAAGATCCTATTTTCTTCCAAAGCAAGAGTCTTCACAAATTTTATAAGAAGGCTTTAGCAGCTTCCCAGATAGGCCCAAGTAATTCCCCCAGATACCATGAGGCAGAATAACGCTAAACTCTAAGCTTTTAACAATGCACCCAAGAGTTCCAAATATTTCTGTCTCTCACTTTGATGAAGGAATCAGTGGAGATTAGACTAGAATCCCTCCAGATCCTTATAAAGAGTTGTCTCACTTTAGTTTGGGGACTGAGAATGTCTATTACTTGCCTTTCTCTTGATATTTACATTCTTTTTAATTTTTTAATTGTGTTTTTAATATTACATAATTGATTCTTACATGGTCTAGTAATACTGAATATTATATTGTAGGGGGATCAAGGTATGATTTGTATAATAAATTTTTCACAACAGTCCCATTGTCTTTGGGGAAAGTAGCAAAAGGGTTCAGTTTGGTGTTTCAAGGATGTAATTGCTATAATAATTTAAATTTATATTGCTCTTTAAAATGTACAATTATTTCTCATAACAATTTTATTATGTAGGCAATGAGAATGTAATCATTTTCCATTTTATAGATAAGGAAACTGAGGCTCAAAGGAATTAATAGCTAATCCTTGACCACAAACAAGTAGATATCTGGGCAAAAAGATCAACTTAGATGTGTGAGTTTCAGATTCAGTTCTCCTTCTATTATGCCATGCTTAAAAAAAGAAAAAGAAGCAAAAAACCTCCAGGGCAATTGGCTGATTCTCTCCTTGCAAAGGGCAGTCTCTGAGCAAATTAACTACTAATTGTTACCAGAAGCACAGGTAAGAAATAGTGCTTTCCTGTGTCTACTGACTTTAAGGATCAAAGAAGGGAAAAAAATGTTAGCTCAGAATGTAGACTAAAACTCACACTTGACTGGAATAAGTAATAAGTAGTGAAAATCATAAGGGCATGAACTCTTTTCCTAGTCTTCTCTTTATGTTTTTGTCATCTCGCTACCATGCTATGTATGTAGGAAAATGATGGCATCTCTGTTTCTGAGCACTGGAGAAATTCTCTCCCACCCAGGGCTGAAGTAAGTGGCAGAGGCAAATGTAAAGGATATCAATGGTATGCAAATTTTAATTATGATCATAATGTAGTCAAAAGCTATAAGCTCTAAAAGGAAAGGGAAAAAAAGAGCACCCACCCCCTTTCAAACTCAGAGAGACATTTATGTTTCCTTGATTTAATTGGCTAGGGCCTCATTGTTTCAAAAGTTTCGTTGCAGTTTTTTAAAGGGAAGCAAAGCAAAGAAAAAGGCAAAAGCAGCAGCCCAAGGAAGATTTAGCATAACTTCACACATCAAGCAGGTGTTTTTAAGATCAATTTACAGCAGGGACCAAGGTACCCACCCTATCTGGATGACTTCCAATCCGTTTCCAATTAAAACTTACCTGATCATAAATAAGAGATAAAAGCTTGCTAACCGGCACAGTAAATAATAGATCTTAAAATAATGTGCTCTGAGGCTGTGTTTAGAGACAGCAAATGAATTCCCTTTAGGTTGGGAAAAGTTAGAAGAAGGTTTGAGGTCACGATCCCCAGGAAACAAATAAAACATTGTCTTTTTCATTGCTGGCTCTTTGATATTTTACAACTGCAACTACCCAATCACCAAGAAGCTTACAAGGTGGGATGCTCCAGACACAGCCCTAAGGGGGCTGTTTTTTCAGTTGCTGTGAAAGATGCAATAAACAAAGACACAGGAAAGGAGAGAGGTTTAAAGAAGGCAAGGTGGCAAAGCATGGCCTCATTGGGTAGCTGTTTTAACAGTACTGATACTTGCACTGTAGCTAGATGGTGCAGTGGATAGAGCACTGGTTCTGGAATCAGGATGACTCATCTTCATGAGTTCAAATCTAGCCTCAGATACTTACTAGCCGTGTGACCTGGACACATTACTTAACCCTGTTTGCCTCAGTTTCCTCTTCTGTAATATGATATGGAGAAGGGAAGGGAATGGCAAACTACTCTGGTACCTTTGCCAAGAAAACCCCAAATAGGGTCATAAAAAGTTGGGCATGGCTGAAACAACCCAACAACAAGTACCTGTACTGTAGGGGTCATCTCTGTTCTTCACCTGGATACTGATGCTCTCTCTGTGAATGGAGTGGTTAGGAAAGGGGCAAATCCAGAGGTGTAGGTAAGGGAAGTGTCAAAGTGAATCCAGCCAGCACTTCAATAATATTTGATGGTCAGTGATTTTTGGACAGGCCTGTGAGATAGAATGAAGGATCATACCTCTTTCTTCTGGTCCACGGATTTATGGAAGAGTACAGAATCATGGTACATTGTACTCATGCTTGGGGTCCATTTCAAATTACTGTATTCCTTAGCAAGATAGAGCATAATGGTAATAGTTATCATTTATGTATTTCTCTTCACAGCAAGTTTTGTATAGGGCTCAGGAAACATTTAATGATTAACTGAATGACTGGTACCTGTATTTTTCATATGGAAATTGATTTTTAAAATATTATTACTTGATACTACATATATACATGCATACATAACATATGTATGTTTATAAATGCATATATATGCATGCGTGTATATATTACATTGCATATTACATCACATTACATCATCTTATATCTTCTCATATAATAATATATTGTATCATATTAGATTTTGAAGTTTTATGAAGGAATGTAAATGTTCCATCATCATCACTTGTTTCTTCATGAGTTCATGGACTTTTGTAACATGTCTGTCTACAGGTTGTAGTATTCCTGATGCCACATTAATCATCTGATTTAATCAGGTCAGTTGAATCATCCTAAAACCAATTTTGCCAAGACAAATTTATCATTTAGTTGTCAGTTAGTCTATCTATCTATCTATCTCTTTATCTATCCATCTACACACATGTATGTATATATACACATATGCAAGTATACACACATATGTATATGTATGCATACATATGTGCATGTGTTTGGTGTATATATATACATATATGTATGTGTATATATATATATATATATATATATATATATATATATATATATATATATATGTATACACAAATACAACACTCACATTTACCTCTAGATGTTATAGCAGCATGCAGATGAAGTAAGAGACACAGAATCCTTTTCCTGAATGATCTCATCATCTGAAGGACAATTCCCGACAATACATTGTAGTTAAGTAGGGTTGGGACCTTCTGATTCCACTCTATCTGATTACTTAATTAATTGATAAATGCCTGGAGGAACTGGGGATATTTAGCTTGGAGAAGAGAAGACTTAGGAAAACTTTTAATTTCACATATTTGGCTGGTTCTCACACAGAGGGAGTTGGTTGTTGTCCTTTGTTCTTGAAGAGGAGCAAAATGACATCACCATGTTAGACTCAAGTGTGTCTGATCAGACCAATAAAACTTGGAATGCTCTAGCACAAGTCAGACACAAATAGTCCACATGAACATCTGAGGCAGATTCTCTAAATTTTCACATTCAATTCAATTCTGCTTTATTTATAGAGTAGGGCACCTTCTTTGATAAGGGTATGCCACGCTGGGTGGTCTTGTGCCAGCGTCTCCTATGTCATACAATCATTTCAAAGTTCTTAAGAGAGACCTTGAGGGTATCCTTGCATCACTTTTCTGGCCACCATATGAGTGCCTGCCCTGTGTGAGTACTCCATGAAATAGTCTTAGGCAAGCATGTGTTTGGAATTCAAACAATGTAGCTAGCTCATCAGAGTTGCACTTTCTTCAGTAGAGTTTGAATGCTTGGCAGTTTATTTCGAGAAATGACCTCGGTGTATGGTATCTTATCTTGTCAGGTGATCTTCAGATTCTTCCTAGGACAATTCAAATGGAAGCGATTCAGTTTCCTGGCATGGCACTGGTAGATTGTCCAGGTTTCACAGGCATACAACAAGGAGGTCAGCACAATGGCCCTGCTGATCTTCAGTTTGGTCGTCTGTCTAATACCTCTTCCCTTACACACTTTCCTTCAGAGCCTCCCAAATTCTGAGCTAGCTCTCGCAATGCATGAGTCAACCTCATTATCAATGTGCACATCCCTGGAAAGTACACTGGCAAGGTAAGCGAACTTATCCACAGCATTCAAAACTTCACCATTTGTAATGGATGGTTCCATTTGTGGATGTTGTGGTGCTGGCTGATGGAGCACCTGTGTTTTCTTGGTGTTAACTACTAGGATAAAATTAGTGCAAGAAGCAGAGAACTGATTCATATTTTGTTGCATCTCAGCTTCAGAGGCTGCACTGAGTGCACAATCATCTACAAACAGAGGATCATTCACCAACATTCCCTCCACTTTAACCTTGACTTGTAACCTTTTCAAGTTGAAGACATTTGATAACATGGTCGAAAACATCATGCTTTGTTGTTGTTGTCATTGTGAACATCATCTTTATCATAGTTGTCATCATCATCATCATGGCTAGTGTTTGCATAGTAATTAAAGTGTGAGAAATGCTCTCCCTACCGTATTCCATATAAGGCTCAGAATAGCCCGGTGAGGTAGGTGCTATCATTATCTCCATTTTACAACTGAGGAATCTGAGACTGAGAGAAGATAAGTGGCACGTACAAAATTACACAGCTAGTGAGTATCTGAGGAAGGATTAGAACTCAGGTCTTCCTGAATCTTGGATCTCTAGTCAACATTCCCCCTCACTGGACCCTGCTAAAAATAAAATACAAAATATAAACAAAATTAAATATAATGTGATTTCTGATGAGGGTGGGCACTGGTTTCTGGAAGTATCAGCATAGGCCTCCTTGTATGAGGTGGCCCATACCTAGCTGTTGGTGGTTGGTGGCATTTACTTCTTATACAAAGAAAAGTACATCATGAAAAAGTCTTGATGTCATCTATCCTTATTTGTTCAATCTTCTATTCCTCTCCAATCTGTGTGTTTCCAGCCTTGAAAACTCTGGGTGAAAAAAATCTTCATAAGCGAAAATGCTATTGGCCTATAGGACACTCCTATCCCTATCCCTGTGCTTTAAAATTGTATATGTGTGTGTGTGTGTGTGTGTGTGTGTGTGTGTGTGTGTTTGTGTGTGTGTGTGTGTGTGTGTGTGAGTGCGTGCACGTGAGAGAGACATGAATGTAAATCAGAGAAAAGTACAAGGTCATCAGGTGACAGTGAAAACAAAACAGCATCTGGGGGAAGGGAGAAGTTAAAGAGAAAGCCGGTCTGCACACCTCAGATAAACAGACTTACTCAGGTTTCTTCATTCCCCATTGCCTTGACTGACAGGTATCACATCAGCTCATATAAAGAAGAGAGATAAGCAACCATCGAACAAGGTAAAACAAATGTTTTTGGAGGGTTTTAGCACTGGGTTGTGTGCTTTCCAGCTTGTCCAAATACATTACAGACCCATGCCCATAACTTGCCTCACCACCTGAACTATGCAAGGCCAAGAAAGGGAAAAAAAGAAAGAAAGAAATCAGAATCTTTTCAGGAAACAAAAACTCTCCATTTAGAAATGGAGGCAGAAACTTACTTATTTTTTTCCCTACAAGTAAAAAGACATGAAGAATGAGGAAATCCAAATAAATCATAGCTTTAAACCCGAAAGGGGTCTTAAAGCCCATTGAGTCCAGTCTTTTTTACTTTACAGATAGATTTATTGACTGCCAGAGGGGTTAAGTAACATGTTCAGGGTCACATAGCTATTAAGCTTCTAAAATAGCATTCAAATTCAGGTATCCCTGACTCTTAACTCCAATGTAATATCCATTGTGTCTCCTAGTCACCTGGAAATAAGAAATCTATGTGCAACAACTGTGATTCAGAGGATAATGTAGCCACAGCACAGAGTACTAACTACTATACAACTGCAATGAACCACAAGGTGGACCAGTGAGTTGATAGGATATAATCTTCTTCTAGAAATCATGGAGTTCAATTTTGTGCCTCATGGTGGGATTCAAATTTGTTAACATTAATCACTTAAGAGATCCAATAAATTTTTCTCATGCCTAGCTTTCATATCTGAGGTTTCAGAATACTTTTTTATCAAAATATATCCTGGGTACACAGTGTTTTAAATTTGCAAAGACTGCATTTTTTAAGTAGTTATATCTCAGCAATGCTCTCTGCTTTCACAATTTAATAAAGAAAGAGAGACAACTGAATGACTTAGTCCAACTCCCCCACTTTAGATGTAGCCTAGAAAGGCAAACTAATTTGCCCAAGCCAGGTAATAGAAAAGTTGGAATTAGAACTCAAGTCAGCAAACAAAAATAAAGTTTATAAATCCAACTGAGGTAGAAAACTAAGATTAAAAACAAAAGAAAACTCAGATTATCTGGTTAGTTCAAAACAAAAACATTTCAGTCAAATAATGAAATATTTTAGAAAAAAGTTTTACTTTTGTCGTTATATAAATAATTATCTTACATCTCTTATGCTTCATCCTGACGTCACTGTATTTCAAATATATGTTGGCTTTGTCCAGAATATCTTTTCAAGTTGTCTTTAGAATTTCTCTATTTTTTTCAGCTGTTGCAGCAGACATTGGGACATAATTTGCATTTATCTTCATGGTAACCTTTGTTTTTCTTCTTACATTTCTCATAAGCACTCCAAATCAATATGACTAAATGTTCCATGAAATGCAAGTATTATTATCCTCATTGTGCAGATACTGAGGTTAAAGGACCACAAGTGTCTTTATTGAGGTTACATAAATGATTTGTAGGTAGCAGAATTAATACTCAAAACCAGGTCTCCTGATTTCAAGTTCAGGGCTCATTCACAACATCCTGGATGCCTAAGCAGAACTATGAAGTATGCAAGATAAATCTTCAGTTGATGCTCCCCTCCCTTATTTCTTAGCTAATTTACCCAGCAATAGAGCTCTATCTCCCTCCTCCCTCCTCATTTCTTGGCTCTTTTATACAGTCGAAATATTTTCCACTGATCCCCACCTTTCTATTCTTGTTATGCAGCTTGTTGGCCCACTGTATGGAACATGAGATCTGAAGTCAGGAAGGCCCGAGTTTAAAAGTGGCTTCAGATCTTTACTTAGCTATTTCATCCTCAGCAAGTCATTTAACTGTTGTCTGCCTTTGTTTCCTCATCTATAAAGTGAAAAGAGTAATAGGGCATACCTCCCAGGGTTGTTGTGAGGTTAAATTTAGATTTTATATAAAGCACCTTGAAAACCTTAAAGCATTGTATTATTGTTGTTTACCACTACTGTACTACTCTATTACTACTACCACTACTACTACTACTACTACTACTACTACCACTAACAGCTACTCAGTCTGCTCATGTTCTCTTTTCTTTCCTACATTCTACACTGATGTCTGTAATCAGAAATAGATGTATCATCAGAAATATGCACGTGACTGTGGAAAAATTAACAAAAGATGTATTATCAGTGTTCTCTCATCAGTTATCTAGGCACAGAAGGCTAATTTCTAATTCACTGTAAAAGGAAATGTTTGATCCTATTGAAAAAAAATTCAGCCATTTGGGTGAGGAGAGCAGGTATTAGTGCTAAGAGATGAAATAAGGGAAAGTATCCTTTCCTAGGCTCCTCAAATCATAACAAGGCATTTATTCTATTTACCCTTGCCTTGACAACTTGGCAGTATAGATATTAGGAATATCCCCTTACCTGTATTGCAATATGGTTGAACTGCTACTTGTTATAAGCCCTTACTCCTTGGGCCCTGACATTTCTCTCATTTACGAACAGAAAGGACATTTTCAATTGGTTCCTTTTTCTGTTTCATTTTCCTTGCTTGTTTGAAATAGGAAAAAAAAAGTATCAAATTACTCTAGGACGTACGAAGAGGATATATAGACAGGAAAAAGTGAAGAGAAGGATACACGTACACATACACACATACGTACACACAAAACTTAACTTACTGTTTGTATGCTAAGAGATGATTGTTCCATTAGTGAGAGTGGGAGCTGCATATATTTAATACTATTAAGATCACAGGTAATTGATATATGCACATGTATATCTACATATATGCATGTATATATACACATATATGAATAATTATTGAGTATTATCAAACTATGAGGGTTTCAGTTTTCTGGTGTTTTGGAGTGGGGCCATGATGACTATACTTAGGGGAAATCAGGATAGCTAAGATAAGGAGAAAGGAGGATAGCAGACTTCACTCATATGATGACAGTTCATCAGATCAAAGATTAAGAGCAGAAAGTAATCTCTTTTGCCATCTAGTACAACTCTTTTATTTTGCAGATGAGGAAACTGAGGCCCAAAGAGATGACAGACTTCTCCCAACATGAACTGCAGTAACCAGCTATTAATAGTATAACTGATAAATAAGAACTACATATCCCAAATGGAAAAGACCATCGGTTGGGATTATGGTATGCTAGGTTTCTGCAATGTGATTTAGCAGTGGAAAAAATATTTGATTCAGAATAAGATGTTCTGGGTTTGAATTCAAGCTTTGCTACTTAACTATCTATGCAATCACTTTGTATTCCAGGGCCTACCTAAGTTTTCTCATCTGTAAGATGAAAGCGTTGGGTGAGAAGGTCTCCAAGGTCCGCTGTAGCTCTAAATTTTATGTTCAAAAAGCAAGATAATGGTGCCTCATGGTGAAGTTTATCCAGACTTTTGCTAAATAGAATACGGAGAGCATTATATGAACTAAATTTTTGGCTAAGCGTTAATGCCAGATTAGAAGATTCAAAGTAACATTACCAGGTTCTTTAACTTATCTATCCCATATTCTTTGGAACTTTTACTTTTACCTCTTTTCCTTAATTCTTAGATTTTTGTTGTTGTTGTTTTGATGACTTGTTCCTGGGTAAGCAAAAGGAAATCAGAGGGCCATCCAGTTGAGGGGAAGCATGTCTTGGAGACATCTAGAGAAGGAAAGGAGAGAGCAATGCAGAGGTTAGGGTGCTGAAAAAGAAGAGAAGCAATGGAAAATGTCTGAATTTGGAGTCAGAAGATTTAACATTGCTTCAATTTCCTCATTTGTCAAATGAAGGAGGTGGACCCGAAGACATTTATGGTAATCCTATGAGCAAGATGGAAACTAATATAGTAAACAAGAAAATATAAAGCCTTCTAGCTTGCGAACACTTTCCCTTATATTGTCTCTTCATTATTTGATTCCATGAAGTCCAATTAATTTTTTCTCTCTACTATGTAGCAAATAAGGTACAATTCCTAGAAGATAACTACTTTTCCCACTGCTTTTCAGACCTGGATTGATCATTTTTTCCTGTTGGCTAGGATTAGAAGTTTTGGGAAGGTCCGATGGTTTGCTATTCATAAATCTCAATTTATCTTTTTCAGGAAGCTGTGACCTTCAGTGGATTGAGTTGCTATGTCTGTATAACATTCAAGGCTCCCAGTCAAAAATTCAGAATTCCAAAAACACAAGGATGTTCACACTGAATGACATGAAATAGCTAGATTGTTCCCAATTTTCTCTCCAAATGTCTGTCAGCTTCAGTGTTGCCTTAAGAGGGCAAATTCTATCCTGTCTACAGTATTTAGTCTATATTCATTCTTAGCAACTAGGAAGATAACATGGCTAAGGGTCACTTCAGGGAAAAGAAAATCAGTTTTGCCTTCTTGAAAAAACCCTTCCTTTCTTTTGTTAGTATTGTCCAAAGTTTCATTCTCTCACTTTAAAGTCATGTAATATCATTTGCTATATTGGGGATATCAGTGGTAGATCAAGACAATCTGAGGCAGGAGGGCACTTGGGAATGGCATAAAATGAATGATGGGTGTTAGGGTTGAATTGTTATTGTGTTAACTACTTGGGCATGACATTTACCATCAAGAGCATCTGAAATGTTCCCGTCTCACCCTGCCAGGTCTGCTGCAGAATGAAGCCCTTCTCTTTGTTCCATGCCAGCACTGTGATTGATGCCCGGTGCCAATCACTGCAGGAGACTGCTTGATGCTTGCTGTTGTCAACTTGGACTCCACAGAGTATTTAACAGAGTAGCAGGAGGCAGTAGGCCACCAGGGAGCGAAACTGCAGGGAATATGATCTGCTGGTGATTTTCCTCAAAGAAGCAGCACAGACCTCCTTTAGGCCTCCAGCAATCAATCCCAGATCAAAACAAAAACAAACTCCACAGCCTTAGTGACAGAAACTCCCTCAAACCAAGCCATCATGTTGGGGTTGATCTTTCCCAAGACAGAAAGAATAGAGAAGACTTTGAGAGCTGTGCATCCTGAATATGAGACTTATGGAGAATGGGTAGGCCACGTAGCTGACACTGGGTAAATTGTGCCTTTAAATTAGTTTATGAAAGTTCCTTTTGTGACACGGCAATGTGATGGGGATGGAGGACTTGTTTTGAGATTGCTATTTACAATCCCTTTAGGAAAAACCATCCTTATGAGTTTAGATGAAAATTAAAATGAGAGAGGCAATATGGCACAATGTGAAGATCTCTGAATTTGGAACTGGAGGGCCAGGGTTCAAATCCTGACTTCGTGACTTGCTATTTATATGACTTTTATCAAACAATTTTCCCCTCTCTGGGCCTCAGCTTTATCAGATAGAAAATTAAAATTAGATTAAATTAAGTTTAAAGTGGGGAAGACCATATACCTTTAAATTTTATGTAGATATGGATGTATGTATGTATATGTATATGTGTATATACATACATACATATATATCTCTCCTGTTTTATAAAGCCACAAATTACTTTAATAAGCACAAAACTTTTTATTCCACCATTAATGAGTAGGATGAAAAATGCAGATACCATTAGAAAAGATGACACCATTAACTTAAATTGACATTGAAATCTAAGTGATACCAGATCCTTCAAGGTGAGGTAGAGAGAGAGAGAGAGAGAGAGGGAAAGAGAGTGGGAGAGAGAGAGAGAGAGAGGGAGAGAGAGATGGAGAGAGAGAGAGAGAGAGAGAGAGAGAGAGAGAGAGAGAGAGAGAGAAAGAGAGAGAGAGAGAGAGAGAAAGTATGCCATCTGAAAAGATGAGGGAAAGAGAAACACGAAGGATAGAAGGCTCAGGAAGTGGGGGAAAACAAGACATATTTTATTGATATTCTTTGTTTTCTACCTCTAGCCTAAGCTACGAGTTTCTACCTTTTTCCAGCTCCAATGACCAGAGGTAATTAATGTCCATGTAAATTTATCCTACTTTAGTTCTCTCTACCTGTTACATTTCATTTCCAGCCCATTGTCTTGACTCCCATGATTCTGCAATAAATGAAGGACTAAAGCCCATTACCAAATCAGGGATCCACATGAAATAAGGTACTGAGTCCTTTTTCATCTTAAAGACACTTCGCATTAATTGTTCAGAAGACTTTAAGACTAGAACTAGAATGTAGAACACCTTGGAACAAGACATTGGCAAATTAGGTAGCATTTAAGGTGACTCCTAAAAGTTGGGGCAGTACAAGAGCAATATTTTTAAATATTGTTAAGAGTGAAAATTATTGAGTGCTAGAAAAATATCATTTTTCATTTTGTGATGTTATAGAGCAGACTCAAAACCTTTAGGAGGAACTCAAAATGTTCAGTCTGCAGTACGTTTGGGTGGCAGGAGGTGGGGGTAGAAGGGTCACAGGGTTTGCAGGGCATTCAATTTAAAAACCTGGCCTTAGGCACACAAATGCCTTGTTCTGATTCTGGCCCAATTCTGCATGGATAAGATTGACAAATTTTCCCTCAGTGCCTGTCTTTTGCAAGAGTACACAGTTTGTATGTTCTGCCTTGGAAGTTTAGGGAATTTTTGTGGGAAGTGAACACTAAAGAAAACAGAATGCATCACTCTTAATCAGCTGATTGTCCAAAAATTGCTGATGGCAAGTATGGCTAATAGAGCCACATTAAATGTAGAGAATGAATCTGGCAGGTAAGTAAATAATTTCTCTTGGTGGGCCATCTTGATTTTGTTAGTTGATGGGAGAAAATGGAAGATTATCCTATCCTCATGGTATGTATGGGTTGTTAGTATTTATGTTATCAGAAAAAAGCTATATGAAATTTCTGTCTATCCTATTTCTCTTTCTGTCTCTGTCTCTCTGTCTCTGTCTCTCTGTCTCCCTCTGTCTCTCTGTCTCTGTCTCTCTCTGTCTGTCTCACACTGTTTCTCAGTATCTTCATCTCTCTGTCTCACTCTGTCTGTCAGTATCTTTCTGCCTCTGCATTGTCTTTTTTCTGTCTTTGTTTCTGTCTTTGTCTGTCTGTCTTACAGAGTTGTTTGTTTGTTATAGATTGCCTCCCACATCCTGAGCCAGAAATCTCTTCCCATCCTACACTATCAAGTTTCATAATACAAGTCTTCAGTGGCAGCCAATCTGGAGAGTTGCATATATCTGCCCCTAGACAGCTGCATTATGGAGCTAAAGGAACTGCATCTAAATTCATGAGCCGATAAAAAGTAATCTGGCTAAAGTCTTTTTTATACCAGAATATACAATGATAATCACACCCCCTTGAATTACAAATGTTCCATAACCATTCAAACTGGTACTGAGTTACTGACATTATTTGAAGTAATGACATAATAAAACACATTTTAAAAGACAAACCCATAATTTACTTACTTCTCGCTTAAAAAATGTTTCAGAAATCTTTTGAGATCATAATTGATGGAATGCCATGATTTCATAGACTATCAAAGACTTGAATAGGTTTTAATAAACCAGGAAAATTAAAGTCACTTTACCTTACTAGTTGGCACTAGACTTTCTCCTCTACCTTCCTCATTCATTTTTTAATTCTAAACTTATAGCTAAAACTAATTAAAACTTATAGTGACCTGCAGCTTTTTTTAATTAAGGAAAATTTGTTTTTTCCTTAGAGGAAATAAAATAAAGGATAAATATCTCAAATCCTACTTTTGAAAATTTCAGGGAGAATTTAAATATACTTTCATATATCCAGCTGATTCTAAATGGTTGACTAGGGATATGAAGTCATGAATTAGAAGAACTATTATGCAGAAAAATCGAGATCTGTCTTTCTTTCTTGTAGGTCCACAGATGGAAACCAAGGATCCTAATCTCCTAATCTCTGTCTCTCTCTCTTTCTCTCTCTCATACACATGCACATATGTACACATGCATGTATGTGTATATATGTAATATATACACATAAATATAGATGTATGAATATGTGTGTATATCTATGTGTATACACACATATCTATATGTGTTTGAAAGTATGGCGGGGATTGCTATTGTTATTCAAAATCAAGATCCCCAAGGATTTTTTAGAACATTTCTATCTTATTTTAAGAATGAATAAACATAAAAGCCATAGCTATATGGGGCAGGGGGAGGTTTGATGCAAACAGTAACTCTTATTTTTGGAGTTAATGTTAAATTGGATTGGTTGAATGGTTGATCTAACCAGTAATGCAGAAGTCAACTGTAAGAAATTTGATTGGTAATTTAGTTTAAAATTTTCAAACTGAGTGCTGTGAGGTTTCCTCCTCCCTCCCCTAATCACCCCAAAAAATGATCAAGTAGGTGCTGAACTTAGTGTGAACACCTAATCAGCTCTCACTCTGGTAGAGCTTAGAATCCCAGAGTTCAGCATCAGCATCCGTCAACAATAGAGATTACAGGCATACACCACCATAACCAGCACCTTCCACACTTTCAAATGAAAATGATATATGGGGAAGACAAACTAAACTTCATCAAGTATCTGAACTGATGCATTGATCCAGAGCAAAAGGCATTACAACCTGGTAACCATACAATGGAATTTGAAATGTAGAATATTAGAATGAAGAATCTAAATTCATCTCCAAATATGCTATCATAGAAATCTATGAAAATTGTGAGGTGGAGCTATTAGAACAAGTATTAGGAGAAGAGAAGCTTACAGTTCAGCTATGGCTTCTTTCCACAGAAATGCCCTTTGAAGTTTGAGAATTAAGTCAAAGATGATAAAATTGCAATACTTAGTGTTTGGGATGCTGAGCAAAGGGATAGACTCTCATAGTCCTGTTGGATCTGCTCATTGGTCTGACTATTCTGGAAAACAGCTTGAGAATTATGTGGAAGAAGTGAATAAGATGTACATATCCTTTGCTTAAGAGACCCATTCCTCTGTGGGAAGGTTTATACATCAAGAAGGTCGTGCATAGAAAGAAGGATCCGATATACATCAAAATATTCACAGAAGCTTTTTCCCGTGGCAGGTCTGAAGCGGGCGGCTGTGTAAAGATGAAGCTCAACATCTCTTTCCCAGCCACTGGTTGTCAGAAACTCATCGAAGCTGATGATGAGAGAAAGCTACGGACTTTTAATGAGAAACGGATGGCCACTGAAGTTTCTGCTGATGCCTTGGGTGATGAATGGAAGGGTTATGTGGTCCGAATCAGTGGTGGTAACGACAAACAGGGCTTTCCCATGAAGCAGGGTGTTTTGGCTCATGGACGTGTGCGCCTGCTGCTCAGTAAGGGTCATTCTTGCTATCGCCCTAGAAGAACTGGAGAAAGAAAACGTAAATCTGTTAGAGGCTGTATTGTGGATGCCAACTTGAGTGTCCTCAACTTGGTTATTGTGAAGAAAGGTGAGAAAGATATACCAGGACTGACAGATACAACTGTGTCTCGTCGCCTGCGGCCCGAAAGAGCTAGCAGGATCTGAAAACTTTTCAACTTGTCCAAAGAAGATGATGTTCGGCAGTATGTTGTGAGAAAGCCCCTCAACAAGGAAGGTAAGAAACCCAGGACCAAGGCTCCTAAAATTCAGCGTCTGGTGACTCCCCGTGTTTTGCAGCACAAACGTAGACGCATTGCTTTGAAGAAGCATCATACCCAGAAGAACAAGGAAGAAGCAGCAGAGCATGCTAAGCTTTTGGCCAAGAGAATGAAGGAAGCTAAAGAAAAACGACAAGGACAGATCACTACGAGACGACGTCTGTCTTCCCTGAGAGCCTCCACCTCGAAATCTGAGTCCAGTCAAAAATGAAATTTCTAAAAATGTGTTAGAAATAAATAACTTGTCAAGTGAAAAAAAAATATTCACAGAAATACTTTATTGTGATAGCAAAGAATTGGAAACAATGTTTTTTGTGTTATTTGGGGGGATAGGCAACAAATAATGGGATGTGAATATGATGGAATATTAACGTGTTTTAAAATGAAAAATATGAGGAAGTAAGAGAAGCATGGGAATAACTATGTGACGCAATACAGAATGAGGTAGGCGGAAATAGGAAAACAATATACATGTGATATATATATATATATATATATATATATATGTATATACATATATACATACAAGCATGTATACGCACACAGAGATTTGTGTGTATATATAATGTATGTTGTTCAGTCATAACTAACTCTTCATGACCCCATTTTAAGTTTTGTTGGCAAAGATACTGAAGTGATTTGCCATTTCATTCTCCAGCTCATTTTACAAATGAGGAACTGAGGCAAACAGGATTAAATGACTTGCTCAGGGTCACACAGCTAGTAAGTGACTGAAACCAGATTTTAACTCAGGAGGATGAGTCTTTCTGACTTCGGGCCCAGCACTCTATCTACTGTGCCACCTACCTGCCCATATGTAATATATGTGATTATATGTAATAGTATATCATATATAATAATATATACAAATTATACCTGCCATTAAGGCCATACTTACTAAGGCAACACGTTTGTATTTAGATATGGGATATATATGTGTGTATATATGATACATATACATACATGACACATACATGCACACATATACACATGCATATACATACATACATGCACAGCCCTCACTCATCTTTCCTCGCTACTTTCTCTTCACTTTGGACTCGGATGAAGTGATAGCTCTTCTCATTTGTGGGACCAGTCTCTCTTCATTCATTCTTTATGCCATCTTCTTTTGTCTTCCCTTGTACATTACCCTTGCAGTCATTCCTGCTCTCTTCTTTCCTTATCTATTGCCTCCTTTCCTGGTGGCTACAAATACTACCAATGCCTTTATCATCCTAAAAATAACAACATATCCCACCAAAACTTTCCCTTGAGCTTACCATCCCTATGAGCTATCACTATATACCTCATCTTTTGCTTGGCTAAACTCCTTGAGAAAGCCATCAGCATTTACTCTCCACACTTTCTCTCCTTGTGCTCTTTTGTAAGCAATGGTTTCTGATGTGATTTCTGATCTTACTGAACTAAAACCACTCTCCTCAAGTTTCTAGTTACTTCTTAATTTCTCAATCTGGTAGTCTCTTTCTTGGTCCTAATAACTTTTCAAACTCTCTGCAGCATTTGGTATTATTTTCCCTTAAAACTCAGAAATGACTGCTTCCAGTCATCAGATAAACATAATCCCAACAACAAGGGCTCATTTTATTTTTAAACAACAGCACAAAATACTAATTCCAGAGTGACCTCAGAACACTCTAGAGACAATGTTCTTTGAAGTTGGATGAAACATCCCTGTGAAACAGAAAATACCAGGAATATATGCTGAGGTGAGCAGTGAAAAGTGGAAAGGAGAAAGTTAACTATTTTCAAGACCTTAGTATCTTTAGTTCCTAAGATTTCTAGCTAGAAGTGACCTCAGAGGACATTTTTCCCAAACTCCTCGTTTCATCCATAGAGGTTAAGTGGCCTGTACAAAGTCATATACAGGGTGTCCCTAAAGTCTGGACAGATATGAAATCTCATTAACATCTCATTAACCATTTCACCGAAGACTCTGTGTTGTTCAGCGACTTCATTTTCTGGGATATGCTAAAGGAGAAGGTGTATTCAATGAAAATCATAGATGCAACACACTTGAATGAATGTGCTAAAATTGATGGTAATATGGAGTTATTGAACCAAATTCACGTGAATTTTGAAAGCGCATCAACCTTTGCATCATAAGTGATGGAAATCATACTGAAGATGTTGTTTGTTAATATCCCAATTAAATAAAATGTTGCTGAAAATTTCATTCATTTCATTTCTTCAAAATATGCATTTTTGCCTTATGTGTCCAGACTTTAGGAACGCCCTGTAGGCAGTAAATGACAGAAGGATTTTATCCCAAATTACCTAACTCTAAAGTCAGTGTTCTTTCTACCGTATTATTTTCCTCTTACTGCCCTATGAACTAATGGATCTGAGACTCATCACAAGATCTATTCTAAAGAAACAACTCATTATAAAGGTAGCAGGGACATTATTTATACAGGTAACTTAAGCAGACACTCTCTGATCTATCTGGGAGAAGGACAGCAGAATCTTTGCCATATGTTGAAATGCCCTTGCAGCATGAGCAGATGATATATAGGATAAAATATTCATTCAATCCTCACAGCTAAGTTGTCAAATAAATCTCTTTCTCTGAATCAGCCTCTTGATGCTATAAGCAACCTCAATCAGGGATTTCAAAAGTTTTTCCCAGACAAAGAATATAAGCTGAACTTTCAACCTCCAAAGCTGTCTGACCCATTGACAATACATTCAAATTGCAAGCAAGCACTTAACGAATGTAAGCTTTCAGCTCCACATTGTACCCTTCGAGAGACTCAGCAGTTGCTGAAATGAAAGGATTCTTCTCTTAATTTCAATCATCATAAGACTTTGAACAGAACATGGCACCTTAGACATCAGAGCTTTTTAAATGCGACATTGGCAGACACACAATACTCAGCTCTGTAGTACTTGAATAATTGAGGCTTTGAAACATCAAAGTGATGACACCTTCAAACACTCAAGTAGCCTTATTTGAAAGATTCTTCACACAAAAGAAGACCAACTTTGCCATTTAAGATCAATGGCTTTCTTGGAATCATAGGGTCCCCAGTTTAGATTGAAATACACTTGTTGTTTACTATCTATTGATGAACAGTATCCCAGGTGCAAGAGGAATTTGATTAAATAGATTTCTTTGTGATAAAATGATACCCAACAAACCTAGGGATGGTACTGGAAAAAATTATTGTGTAGAAACAGAAAATTTTCCAAGGATACAACTGCGTTTGGAGTCTTCACTCAATTGAAGGAGCAGGACAAGGATGGGAGGAAAATCAGTCAAGTTCATTTTTATCTGTGGGATTTAACTTTTAAACACACTGATACATGCAATAACATGCATACACACATTTGTAAATGCATGTGGTATGATCTAGAGGGTATCCCAAAAGTCAGTGCAGTTTTAAGCCATTAACACATCAAGCTACATTAACACATTATTAACATCAGTAATAGCTTAAAAGGGTGCTAGACTTTAGTTTTTCTTAAGTCATTTTTTTCAGTCATGACTGACTTTTTGTGATGCCTTTTGGAGTTTTCTTGCAGAAGATACTAAAGTGGTTTGCCATTTCCTTCTTAGTTTACAGATGAGGAAATGGAGGCAAATAGAGTTAAGTGACTTTCCCAGGGTCAAACAGCTAGAATATGCCTGAGGCTATATGTGAAGTTAGGTCTTTCTGACTCTAGGCGTGATGCTCTATCCACTGCACCACCATCTTGTATATATCCACATGGATACATACATATATACATGCATGCATGCATACAAACGTACATAAATACATATACACACATACGTATATATATATATATACACACACACAGACACACACACAAACATGCATGTGTATGTGTATATACAGAGAGAGAGAGAGAGAGAGAGAGAGAGAGAGAGAGAGAGAGATCAAATTGAAAATGTTTTAACCTTATTTAAGAATATCCTTGAAATAAACTGAAAAATGTGCTTCTGGCGAGATCATAAGCCTCTTTCCTTATACACAACCTCCCACCTGTCCTTCAAATTTCAGCCCAAGAACATTTTCCTCCAATGAAACCTTGCAACACTGTAGCCCATACTGGTATCTTCCCATATACTTCTATAGACTCAGGAATATTTTTATTTCAGCTTGGCCACTGAATCACTGTGTGACTTTATCTTTACCCTTTGTGAATCTAAAAAGACCCTTCTACAGAATTAGGGGGAGGGAATAAATGTTTCTGATCATTAACAACATTAAAATGTTATGATTTCATGCCATATTAGTCTTGAATAATTATATATTTAAATTTTACCATTCCAACTAAACTATCAGTCTTAGAGGGATAGAACTATGGATTTTATATTTTGTTTTGTTTTACTTTTCAGGTATAACCTAATGGCCAAATACAATGCTGAATGCATAGTATGTAGTGGGTACTAAAACAAGAAAAAAAACAGCAAAAAACCCCAACCTCATTAGTAATGCAGAGGAAGATAAAATACATCATATTAGTATTACCACTATATTAGTACCAGCCAGTATAAAACATCCAACCATTTACCCATTCAATCGCATACTTACAACGATCACTAGAGATGCAAATCAAATCTCTTTTCAAAAATCTTTTAATTTAAAGTTGCAGGATATAAAATAAACCCACATAAATCCTCTGCATTCCTATACATTACTGACAAAGCCCAAGAGCAAGAGATAGAAAGAGAAATTCCATTCAAAGTTACTGAAGGCACTATAAAATATTTGGGAGTCTATTTGCCAAGACAAACCCAGGGCCTATATGAACATAACTATGAAACACTTTTCACGCGAATAAAATCAGATCTAAATAAATGGAAAAATATCAATTGCTCATGGTTAGGCCAAGTTAATATAATAAAAATGACAATTCTACCTAAATTAATCTATCTATTCAGTGCCATACCAATCGAACTACCAAAAATTTTTTTACTGAGCTGGACAAAATAATAACAAAATTCATTAGGAAAAACAAGAGGTCTAGAGTATCTAGGATATTAATGAAAAGACATGCTAGAGATGGCGGCTTAGCCACACCAGATATTAAACTGTACTACACAGCAGCAGTCATCAAAACTGCCTGGTACTGGTTAAGAAACAGGGGTGTGGATCAGTGGAATAGGATAGGTACACAAGTAGGTGAAATCAACAAGTTTAGCAACCTACTCTTTGATAAACCCAAAGAGGCCAGTTTCTGGGCTAATAATTCACTATTTCACAAAAACTGTTGGGAAAATTGGAAAATGGTAGGGCGAAAAACTGGGCATAGACCAATATCTTACACCACATACCAAAATAAAGTCAAAATGGGTTCATGATTTAGGAGTAAAAGTTGATACTCTAAGTAATTACGGAAAGCAAGGAATAGTTTACTTATCAGATTTGTGGAAAAGTAAAGAATTCATGACCCAACAAGAGATAGAGAGCATTACAAAATGCAAAATGGATAATTTTGATTATGTCAAATTGAAATGTTTTTGTACAAAAAAAGCCAATGCAACAAGAATTAGGAGGGAAGCAGAAAATTGGGAGAAAATCTTTGCAACTAGTATCTCTGATAAAGGCCTCATCTCTAAAATATACAGGGAGCTGAGCCAAATATATAGGAATACAAGCCATTCCCCAATTGAGAAATGGTCAAAGGATATGAACAGGCAGTTTTCAGAGGAAGAAATTAAAGCTATCTACAGGCATATGGAAAAATGCTCTGGATCGCTGCTGATTAGAGAAATGCAAATCAAAACAACTCTTAGATACCACATCTCTCCTGTCAGATTGGCTAAAATAACAAATCAGGAGAATGATAAATGCTGGAAAGGATGTGGGGAAATTGGAACATTGTTGCATTGCTGGTGGAGTTGTGAGCTGATCCAGCCATTTTGGAGGGCGGTTTGGAACTATGCCCACAGGGCTATAGAAATGTTCATACCCTTTGACCCAGCAATACCACTTCTAGGGTTGTATCCCAAAGAAATCACACAAGCGGGAAAAGGACCCATATGTACAAGAATATTTATAGCAGCTCTCTTTGTGGTAGCCAAGAATTGGAAATCTAAGGGATGCCCATCAATTGGGGAATGGCTGAACAAGCTGTGGTATATGAAGGTGATGGAATACTATTGTGCCATAAGAAATGGGGATGATGCAGACTTCATAACAACCTGGAAAAACCTACACGACATAATGCTGAGTGAGCGGAGCAGAGCCAGGACAACGTTGTGCACAGCCACAGATATGTAGATTCCATGAGGACCAACCCTGACATACTGCACTTTTCTCAGCAAACTAAGGGTCAAGGACAACTCCAGGGGACTCACGATGGAGAATGCTATCTTCATCCAGACAAAGAACTGCGAAGTTTGAATACAGACTGAGGCACACTACATGCTCACCTTTTCTGCTGCTCTTTTGTTTTTGTTTTGGGTTTTTTTTTTGGTTCTGTTTCTTCTTTCTCATGATTCATTCCATTGGTCAAAATTCTTCTCCACGACTTGACTAGTGCATAAATTAATTCAATGCAAAGTCATACATGACAGTTATATGAGACTCCATGCCGTCTTGGGGAGGGAAGGGGGAGGGAGGGGAGAAAAACTGGAACTCAAAACTATGTAGAACCGTGTGTGGTAAACTAAAAATAAATAAAGAAATTTATAAAAAAAAATCTTTTAATTTATTTTTTTTAATTTTCAGCATTCACTTTTAAAAGATTTTGAAATCCACCTTTTTTCTCCTACCTTCACCACCAAGACAGCAAGCAATCATATATATGCTATACATGTATAAATTTATTAAACATATTTTCACATTAGTGATGTCATGAAAGAAGAATAAGAACCAAAGGCAACAAACCACAAGAAAGCAAAAAAAGGCAAATAGTATGATTTGATTGGCATTCAGACTCCATAATTCTTTTTCTGGACATGGATACCATTTTCTATCATAAGTCTTTTGGAATTGTCTTAGATCATTGCATAGCTGCAAAGAGCAAAGTCTATCAAAGTTGATTATCACATGATGTTGTTTTTACTATGTAAAATGTTCACCTCATTCTGCTCTCTTCCCTTAGCTAGAGTTCATGAAAGTCTTTCTAGATTTTTCTTAAATCCACCTGCTCACCTTTTCTTATAGCACAAGAGTGTTCCATTACATTCACCCACTACAACTTGTTCAACAACCCTCCAATTGATGGACATCCCCTCAATTTTCAATTCTTTGTACCACAAAAAGAGCTGCTACAAATATTTTTGTACATGTGGGTCCTTTTCCCATTTTTATGAACTGTCTGGCATACAGACCTAGAAGTGGTGTTGCTATATTAAAGGGTATGCACATTTTATAGCCCTTTGCGCATAGTTCCACATTGCTCTTCAGAATGGTTGGATCATTTCATACCAACAATGAAGTAATGTTCCAACTTTCCCACATCTTCTCCAACATTTATTGTTTCCCTTTCCTTTCATGTTAACCGTCATCTGATAGGTGTGAAGTGTTACTTTAGAGTTGTTTGGATTTGCATTTCTGTCATAAATAGTGATATAGAACATTTTTTTCATATGACTATAGATAGCTTTAATTTCTTCATCTGAAAACTGCCTGTTCATTTCCATCAATCATTTATCAATTGGGGAATGACATGTGTTCTTATAGATTTGACTCTGTTCTCTAAATGTTTTAGAAATGAGGCCTTTATCAGAAACACTGTCCATAAAAATTGTTTCCCAGCATTCTGCTTCCCTTCTCATCTTGGTTGCATTGGCTTTGTCTGTTCAAAAACAGTTTAATTAAATGCAATCAAAACTATCCACTTTGTATTTCATAATGTTTTCTATCTCTGGGTTGATCATAAACTCCTCCTTTCTCCATGGATCTAACAGGTAAAGTATTTCTTTTTTACCTAATTTGCTTATGGTGTCACATTTATGTCTAAATCATGTATGCTTTTTTGGCCTTACTTGGAACAAGATAAAAGATGTTGGTCTATGCCTAGTTTCTACCATACTATTTTACAGTTTTTGAAGCAATTAAAAATATGTATTAGTTCCATGAGCATTTGAACTTTAAATTTCCCCCCTCCTTTTACTCCCCCCTGCCCAAGACAGTGAGCAATATATTCATATTAAACATATTTTCACATTAGTTGTGTTGTAAATAATTATAACTAATGGAATGAACCATGAGAAATAAGAAATAAAACAAAATTAAAAAGAGAGAAAGCAAATAGTATACTCTGATCTGCATTCAGACTCTATAATTCTTGCTCTGAATGTGGATAGCATTTTCCATCATGAGCCTTTTGGAGCTGTCTTAGAACCTTGCGCTGTTGAGAAGAACTAAGTCTATCAAAGTTAGTCATCACACAATGTGGCTGTAACTGTGTACAATTTTCTCCTGGTTCTGCTCACCTCAGTCAGCATCAGTTCATATAAGTCTTTACAGGTTTTTCTGAAGTCTACCTCTACCTGCTCATCATTTCTTATAGCACAGAGGTATGCCGTTACATTCATGTACCACAACCTGTTAAGCCATTCCCCAGGTGATTGCCATTCCCTCAATTTCCAGTTCTTTGCCACCACAAAAAGAGCTGCTATAAATGTTTTTGTACATGTGGGTTCTTTTCCCATTTTTATGACCTCTCTGTGATACAGACCTAGAAGTGGCATTGCTGGGTCAAGGGTGTGCACATTTCTATAGTCCTATGGGCATAGTTCTAAATTGCTCTCCAAAATGGTTGGATCAATTCACAACTCCACCAACAATGCATTAGTGTTCTTATTTTCCCACATCTTCTCCAACATTCATAATTTTCCTGCTTTGTCATGTTAGCCAGTCTGATGGGTACCTCAGAGTTGTTTTCATTTACATTTCTCTAATCAATAGTGATTTGGAGAATTTGTTCATATTACTGTATACAATTTTAATTTCTTTCTCTGAAAACTGCCTGTTCATATCCTCTGACCATTTACCAACTGAGAAATAACTTGTATTCTTACAAATTTGACTCAGTTCTCTATATATTTTAGAAATGAGGCCTTTATCAGAGATACTGGTTGCAAAAATTCTTTCCCAGTTTTCTGCTTCATTTCTAATCTTGGTTGAATTGGTTTGTTTGCGCAAAATTTTTTCAATTTAATGGAATCAAAATTATCCATTCTGCATTTCATAATGTTTTCTATATCCTGTTTGGTCATAATTTCTTCCATTTTCCATAAATCTGACAGGTAAAGTATTTCTTACTCTCCTGGTTTGCTTATAGAATCAACCTCTATGCCTACATCCTGTACCCATATTGAAATTATTTTGGTATACAGTGTAATATATTGGTCTATGCCCAGTTTTTGCCATACTATTTTCAGTCTTCCCAGCAATTTTTGCCAAACAGTTCTTATCCTAGAAATGAGAGTCTTTGGATTCATCAAACAATAGATTGCTATAGTCATGGACTACTGTGTCTTATTACCTATCCTACTCCACTGATCCACCACTCTATTTCTTAGTCAGTACCAAATAGTCATGATGATTGCCACTTTTCATTATAATTTTAGATGTGGCATGGCTAACATACCTTCTTATATTTTTTCATTAATTCCATTGATATTCTTGACCTTTTGTTCTTGCTTGCAAATTTTGCTTTTATTTTTTCTAGCCCTATAAAATTTTTTTTGGTATTTTGAGTGGTATGAAATGGAATAAGTAAATTAATTTAGGTAAAATTGTCTTTTTTATGATGTTAGCTCAGCATTCCCATAAGCAATTGATATTGTTTCCAACTATTAACATCTGATTTTATTCATGTAAATAGTGTATTGTAATTGTGTTCATATAGTTCCTGGGTTTGTCTTGGCAGGTAGATTCCCAAATTTTTCATATTGTGTACAATAATATTAAATGGAATTTCACTTTGTATCTCTTGATGCTTGATGTGGGTTTATTTTATATACCACAACTTTGCTGAATTCATTAGTTACTTCAAGTAGTTTTTCATTTGATTCTCTAGGATTCTCTAACTACACCATGATATTATCTACAAAGATTGATAGCTTCATTTCCTCATGGCCTATGCTAATCTTTTGATTACTTTTCCTACTCTTATTGTTAAAGTTAGCATTTCTAGTACAATGTGAAATAATACAGGTGGTAATGGGCATCCCTGTTTCACTGCTAAGCTTTATGGAAAAGCTTCTATTTTATTTCCATTATATATAATACTTCCTGATGATATTAGGTACATTCACTTTCACTTATATATATATACATAAACATATATATATATATATATATATATATATATATATATATATATATATACATATATATGCATATTTCTTTCAGCTACTATGATATTGAGGTCTCATGAATCATACATATCATCTTTCTATGTAGGAATGTAAACAAAACAGTTCAACTTTAGTAAGTCCCTTGTGATTTCTCTTTCTTGTTTACCATTTCATGCTTCTCTTGATTCTTGTGTTTGAAAGTAAAATTTTCTATTCAGCTCTGGTCTTTTCACTGAGAAAGCTTGAAAGTCCTCTATTTCATTGAAAGTCCATATTTTGCCTTGGAGCTCAGTTTTGCTTGGTAGGTGATTCTAGGTTTTAATCCTAGCTCCATTGACCTCCGGAATATCATATTCCAAGCCCTTCGATATCTTAATGTAGAAGCTGCCAGGTCTTGGATTATTCTGATTGTGTTTCCACAATACTCAAATTGTTTCTTTCTGGCTGCTTGCTGTATTTGCTCCTTGATCTGGGAGCTCTGGAATTTGGCAACAATATTCCTAGGAGATTTCTTTTTGGGATCTATTTGAGGAGGTGATCAATGGATTCTTTCAATTTCTATTTTGCCCTGTGGCTCTAGGATATCAGGCCAGGTCTCCTTGATAATTTCTTGAAAGATGATATCTAGGCTCTTTTTTTGATCATGGCTTTCATGAAGTCCAATAATTTTTAAATTATCCGTCCTGGATCTATTTTCCAGGCCAGTGGTTTTTCCAATGAGATATTTGACATTGTCTTCCATTTTTTCATTCCTTTGGCTCTGTTTTATAATATCCTGATTTCTCATAAAGTCACTAGCTTCCACTTGCTCCAATCTAATTTTTAAGGTAGTATTTTCTTCAGTGGTCCATTGGACCTCCTTTTCCATTTGGCTAATTCTGCCTTTCAAGGTATTGTTCTCCTCATTGGCTTTTTGGAGCTCTTTTGCCATTTGAGTTAGTCTATTTTTTAAGGTGTTGTTTTCTTCAGTGTATTTTTCAGTATTTTTGGGGTCTCCTTTAGCAAGTCATTGACTTGTTTTTCATGATTTTCTCTCATCCTTCTCATTTCTCTTCACAATTTTTCCTCTACTTCTCTACATTGCTTTTCCAAATCCTTTTTGAACTGTTCCATGGCCTGGGACCAGTTCATGTTTTTCTTGGAGGCTTTTGGCGTAGGCTCTTGCACTTTGTTGACTTCTTTAGGCTGTATGTTTTGGTATTCTTTGTCACCAAAGAAAGAATCCAAAGTCTGAGACTGAATCTGGGTGTGTTTTTGCTGCCTGGCTCTATTCCCAACCAACTAACTTGACCCTTGAGTTTTTCAGTGGGGTATGACTGCTTGTAGACTAAAGAGTTCTATGTTTCACGTTTGGGGGGGATGCACCAGCTCTGCCACACCAGCACTCCTCCTTCCCCAAGAACCCCCAACCTGGACTGGGCTTAGATCTTCAGCAGGCTGTGCATGCCTGCTCTGATCCACCACTTAATTCCTCCCACCAGGTAGCCCTGGGGCCGGAAGCAACAGCAGCTGTAGCTGCCCCACCTCTGCTGCCCTGGGGGCGGTGGCTGAACCGTGAACTCCTTGCACTCCTGCAGCTTTTCCCACTAACCTTCTCTGCTGTCTTTGGAGGTAGATATCTCTCTCCAGCTTATACTGTCAACAAACTTATAAAGATGCTCAAGAATAAGTCCATTTCTAAAATAATAACTCAGATTTATGTCACATGTCATATTTAAGTTTTCAAAATGTTCCTCCTGCCAAATTCCCATTTTACAGGTAAGGAAACTGAGGGTTGTGGGTTGAGAAGTCTGGTAACTGCCACAGCTCACTGATTCAGGGCGCTAGGGCCCACTCTACCTGGCTCCTGGTCTGGTTGGTCTGAGCAGCTGGGCTCTGCTCTGCTCCGCTCCCAGCTCCCAGCTCTGTGTGGGATAGACCTCACCCAGAGACCATCCAGGCTATCCTGGGCTGGAGCCCTGCTTCCCTCTGCTGTTCTGTGGGTTCTGCAGTTCTAGAATTGGTTCAGAGCCATTTTTATAGGTTTTTGAAGGGACTCGGCAGGGAGCTCACTGCTTTCCAGCCGCCATCTTGGCTCCCATGCTGCTTATCATTTTAAGAAAAACTCTATTTGTTTCTATACTCTCTCATGTTTTTAATAGGAATGAGTGCTGTATTTTGTTAAAAGCTTTTTCTGCATCTGTTGAGATAGTCATATGATTCCTATTAGTTTTGTTATTTATATAGTCAATTATGTCAATAGTTTTCCTAATATTGATCAAGTACTACATTTCTGGTATAAATCCAACCTTGTCATAGTGTATTATCCTGGTGACAAATTGCTGTAATTTCTTTGCTGATATTTTATTTAAAATTTTTTCATCAATATCCATTAGGGAAATTAGTCTATAATTGTCTTTCTCTGTTTTGGCCCTTCCTGGTTTAGGTAACAGCACCATAGTTGTGTCATAAAAAAGAATTTGGTAGGATTATTTCTATGCTTATTTTTCCAAAAAATGGAATTAATTTTCTTTAAAATTTTGGTAGAATTCACTTGTAAATCCACCTGGCCCTGGAGATATTTTCTTAGGAAGTTCATTAATGGCTTTTTCAATTTCTTTTTCTGAAATGAGGTTAAGTATTCCATTTTCTCTTCTATTAATCTGGGCAATTTATACTTATTCATAAATATTCATCCATTTCACTTAGTTTGTCAGATTTATTTGCATACAATTGGGCAAAATTGGTACTGATTGTTGTTTTAATTTCTTTTTCATTAGTGGCAAAGTCCCCCTTTTCATTTTTGATACTGATAATTGGTTTTCTTCTTTTTTGTTAATCAAATGATCCAGAAGATTATGTATTTTATTGTTTATTCTTCATGAAACCACCTCTTGGTTTTATTTAATTGTTCAATTGTTTTCTTAATTTCAATATTAATCTCTCCTTTGGTTTTCTGAATTTCTAATTTGTTATTTAATTGAAGAATTTTAATTTGTTGTTTTTCTAGCTTTTTTAGTTGCACACTCAATTAGTTGATCTCCTCTTTCTCTATTTTATTTATCTAAGCATTTAGAGATATAAAATTTCCTCTAAGAGCTGCTTTGTCTGCATTCCATAAGTTTTGGTATGTTGTTTCAGTATTGTTATTCTCTTGGATGAAGTTATTGATTGTTTCTATGATTTGTTACTTGACTCACTCATTCTTTAGGATTAGATTATTTAGTTTCCAATTAATTTTAGTCGATCTTTACACGGCCTTTTATTACATGTAATTTTTATTGCATTGTGTTCTGAAAAGGATACATTTAATATTTGTGCCTTTCTTTATTGTATTGTGAGCTTTTGTGTTCTGGTACATAGTCAATTTTTGTGTCAGTACCATGTACTACTGAGATAAAAGGTATAGTCCTTTCTATCCCCATTCAATTTTCTCCAGAGGTCTACCATATCTAACTTTTCTAAGTTTCTATTCACCTCCTAATTTCTTTCTTGTTTATTTTGTGAGTAGATGAATCTAGTTCTGAGTGGGGGAATTTTAGTTACCCCATTAGTATGGTTTTCCTTCCTGTTTTTCCTGTAACTCACTTAACTTTCCCTCTAAGAATCCGGATGCTGTATGACTTGGTGCATTTATATTTGGTATTGATTTTACTTCATTTTCCATGGTACCTTTAGCAGCATATAGTTTCCTTCCTTATCCCTTTTAATTAGATCGATTTTTGCTTTTGCTTTGTCTGAGATCAGATTTGCTACCTTTGCTTTTTTTTACTTCAGCTGAAGCATGACATATTCTGCTCCCACATTTTACCTTTACTCTGTGTATATTGGTCTACATCAAATGTGTTTCTTGTAAACAACATATTGTAGGATTATATTTTTCACTCTATTCTGTTATCCACTTCTGTTTTATGGGAGAGTTCATCCCATTCATATTCACAGTTATGATTACTGTGTCTTTCTTTCTATCCTATTTCCCCCATTTATGTTTCTCTCTCTCCTTTCTCCCTTTTCCTCCTCATTTGTGTTCTAATTCTGAACACTACCTCCCTCAATCTGCCCTCCCTTCTATCTACCCCCTCTCTTTTCTTCCTCCTTTCCCCTCCTAATTCCTATTGGGTAAGATAAATTTCTATACCCAAATGAGTATGTAGTCTGTTCCCTCTGAGGCAAATCCAATGACAGTGCTGTTCAAGCAATACTCCCCTCCGTCTCTTCTTTCTCTCTACTGTAATAGTTCTTTTCTAGTCCATTTCTTGTGAGATAGTTCACCTTTTTCTGTCTCCTCCTTTCCTCTTCTCTAATTCAAATCTTTTTTTTACCCCTTAATTATTTTTTATCATCACTTCAAAGTCAAGTTATACATACACCTTCTATATATATTCCTCCTAAATGTCATAATAAAGATACAATTCTCAAGAGTCACAAGTGTCATCTTCTCATGCAGGAATATAAATAGTTTAACCTTATTGAATAACACCTTTTTTCCTTCCTGCTGACTTTTTAATGTTTCTTTTGAGTCTTCTATTTGAAGATCAAATTTTCTGTTCAGTTAGTGGGTTTTTTTTGGGGGGACAGGGTTTAACTGAATTTAATTGAATGTCCATGAAAGATTTACTCAATTTTGCTGGATAGCTGATTCTTGCTTGCAGTCCAAGCTCCTTTGCCTTCCAGAATATCATATTCCAGGCTCTGCAAGCCTTTAATGTAGAAGGTGCAAACTCCTGCCTAATCTTGACTCTGGTTTCATGATATTTAAATTGTTTCTTTCAGGTTGCTGGCAGTATTTGCTCCTTGACCTAATAATACTATAATTTGGCTGCAATATGCCTTGGTGTTTTCATTTTGGGGTCTCTTCCAGGAAGTGATTGATGTATTCTTTATCCTCTGGTTCTAGAACCTCAGGGCAGTTTTCTTTGATGATTTCTTGAAAGATGCATTCCAGGATCTTTTGTTTGATCCTGGCTTTCAGGTAGACCAACAATTCATAAATTATCTCTTCTGGATCTATTTTCCAGGTCAATTTTTTTTTTCCAATGAGGTATTTTACATTTTTTTCTATTTTTTCAATCTTTTGATTTTGACTGATTCTTGAGGTCTCATAGAGTCATTAGCTTCCAATTACCCAATTCTAATTTTTACCAAATTGTTTTCTTCAGTTAGTTTTTGTATATCCTTTTCCATTTGGCCAATTCTACATTTTTAGGAGTTTTTCTCTTCAGTGAGTTTTTGTGCCTTGCTTTCCATTTGACCAATTTTATTTTTTAAGTAGTTGTTTTTTCAGTGGATATTTTTTCCCATTAGGCCAATTTTATTTTTAAAGAAATTGTTTTCTACAATCAATTTTTGTCCTTCCTTTTCCAGGCTGTTGACTCTCTTGCATATCTCTAATTTTTTTTCCCAATTTTTATTCTAAATCTCTTATTTGACGTTTAAAATCCTTCTTGAGCTCTTCCATGAAGGCTTTTTGAGCTTGAGTCCAGCTCATATTCCCCATTGAGGTTTTGTGTGTGGATATATTGACAATGTTTCCCTCTTCTGAATTTGTGTTTTGATCTTCCCTGTCTCCATTGAAAGAATCTATGGTCATTGTCTATGTCAGCTTTTTACTCATAATATTTTTCTATTTTCTGGCTTTTAAAGTTGATCTTTCCTCCTGAAGTGCAGGGGGCATTGCCACAAACTTCAGATGGGGACTAAGGGCCTGCTCACTGCCTTGGTGTGCTGGGGCCTCAGATCTTGGTAGATGGAGGCTGTCGGGGTCTGGCAGCTTATCTGGTGCTGAGTTATGTTCTTAGTGGTGGCTGGAATGTGCTGAGGCCATGAGGATTTTCTGTATTTCCCCAGGGCTACACTGAAGCTTGTGGGGTTGGGGGATAGGGAGGGTCTGGAGGATGTCTGCTCAACTGGGTCTACACTGAAGTACCTAGAGATCTGGCCACTGGAGGACACCTATTCAGGGGCTGTGCTGAAGCATGTGAGAGTTCAGCGGCTGGAAGGTACCTGCCCACCTGGAGCTGTGCTGAAGCATGGGGAGGTTTGGCTGCTGGAGGTCACCTGTACACCCAGAACTATGCTTCAGTTAAGCTGCAGCTGGAGGATGCCTGCCCACCAGCATAAGTGGCAATTCTCTAACTTGGAGTCTGCCAGTTCCCCTGGCTGTGCCAAGGCATTCATGGGGGTGAGGGGTCCTGGTTGTTGGCACCTACCTGCTCCACCACACTGGGGCTCAGGATCTCCTACTCACTTACTGATGTGGGGTTTGTTGCTGGCTTGCTGGGATGCCTCTTGTCCCAGACTAAGCTCCACTTTCACCAGAGTGAGAGGGACTTTTCTTGCTGCTCCCTCAAGCCTCTAGGGCCATTAAATGTTACCTGTTTTTCTGGTAGCTCCACTGTTCCAAGATTACTCCTGGGGTGATATTTTCTAGGTTTTTAACTGTCAATAAGGGACAGTGAGAGTGACATACCGCTTACTCTGCCATCTTGGCTCCCAGAACTGCTTTTCCCCCCAAAAGAACTATACAAAGAAAAAGGCTGCAGATTCTAAGCTGAAAGAACATGGTAACACTGATCTTCTCCTAAGGGGTGGGGGAGGGAATGTTAGCCAAATATTTTAGCTGAGTCCAAAGTTTGTGGCAGCAAGCAGCATCCAGTTGAGCAATATCTTATTAAAGGGCATCTAGAAGTGATGACTACATGTCAGCTAAGCACTGTTCCACAAATCAAAGTAATGCCTCACAGATACCATTCATCTAGAAGAGAAAATCTGAAGAATATTTCACAAGACATCCTGGTTTAGACCACACATCCAGAAGGATAACAACTAGCTAAGCCTCATGAAGTAGGGATCCTGAGCATTGGAGACTAGTTTATAACATTATGGAGGATGAAGTCTAGGCAAAATTGGCATGATGACATGGTTAGAATACATATAAGGACTTGAAGAATCAGAGAAATAAGTTTACCTTCCATGCATGCCCTCTTGTCCTACACGCTTATGTTTATTCCCTTCATTGTATATGCCTTGGCTATGGATAATTGTTCACCTTTGTGCCTTAGACAAAATGTGTTCTCTGCATGTGTGCTACTACAGATATATTCTCTATGTGCATTTAGTCTTCTGATTCTTATATTGTACTTTTGTGGGAGATTATGCTGGAAGATTCTGAGTGAAATGTTTTAAGACTGCTATTCTTACTATTGGTATTTCACTAAATGTCTTTGCTTTTTATAAAATGTGGCTTCTGACTAACTAACAAAGATGAATTGGTGGAAACTAACATTCTAAGATTAAAGGGGATAAATACCCATAGCATAACCTATACAAATATATTGGGGAAAAAAAATCTAATACTCATTTTATTCTCTGAAAAATATTGTTGGAAATGTTTTATAAATAAAAACAAACCAGGCCAGTTCTCATAGAACAAGAGAGCAATATTAATATAAAAAAGATTCAACCTCTTAAAAGGAATACTAAAACACCCCAAAATGACATAAATAAAATCCAGAGGTTCCAAGTCAAATAACAAAAAAAGATACTCTAAGCAGACAGAAATAGTTCAAATATCAAATAAGCACAGACAGGATTGCACAAGACTATGTTGCAACTACCAAAAAGGAGAGAAAATATTGTAATACTATATTCTAAGAGTCCAAGGAAAAAGGTATGCAATTGAGTGACATGTGGCCAAATTGAATGTAATCCTGCAAGACTTGAAATAAGCATTAAAGCAAGCATTGGGTAATTGACAAAATAGAATATATATATATATATATATATATATATATATATATATATATATACACACACATATATCTATATCTATCTATTGAGAGATAGACAGACAGACAGACAGAAGAGAAAAATGGAATTTTATTATTATTGACAGTAAGTTTGGCTGTGATATTTCTTGACATAGTAGGTAGAGTGTGGAAGGTGGGGTCAGAAGCACTTTTGTTTAAATGCTTACTCTCGCACTACTAGCTTTAAAACCTTTGTGAAGACATTTAATCAGATTAATCCTAAAGCGATACTCTAAGATTCAACTACTAATTATTGTATGTGTTGAGTTCTGTAGTGGTGGAAAGAGTTCTTACACTGATTAAATAAAGATTGTTAACTATTGATTTAATGATAATTATGATTGAAAAGGACCCTTTAACTTTACAAGACATTGAAGCAGCATAGAAATTAGAGTTGTTATTTTTGTTATTATTATTATTATTATTATTATTTTACAGCTTAATAGCCTAGCTAATAAAGAAAAACTAATTTTCAGGAGGTCTCTTAATGGAACAGAGACTTTCCTTACATATTAACATAATAGTTGGTAGTTTAATCCCCTACATGGTACTTTCCTTAGGGGTATCACCTTTTGCTTGAAATATCTCCTTCAATTACTTGCCAGGTCACCAGGCTCCTAGCTTGTAATTTTCTGTATTAACTTATTCAATAGCAATAAATATGTATTAAGCCCTTCATAGGATTATAGGATTTAGATTTGGAATGGCTAGTCTAATCCCCTCAGGAAACTGAGGCCCAGAAAGCTAAACTAATTGACTTATGCAAAGTTCTTCTCTAGCCACAACCTTTGCAGTCCTACTCTTGTCAGAGTGCATTCTGTAGATGAACCTCAGTCCTGGGGTCCCACTCTCCTTATTTGTTATTGTCTCTCCCTGTAACTATTTTAGAACAGTCTCTGTCACCATGATTCATTGTACTTTCTTTTCTCTAGCCACCTCCTTCATGGCCACTTTAAACACCTTCTCGTTGGTCTTCCCCAACACACACTAAAACACAAAAATACACACACACACACACACACACACACACACACACACATATCCTACCACTTCTTTTAAGTTCTGGGATCAAATTCATCAGAAAGAACTCATATAGATGTTGTTAGTTTTAACCTGATATGATGGTTCTGATCTGATATGATAATTTTATCGCTTATTCCTCACTGGTGCTCTGTGTATGTGAGGGCTCAAAAGTAACATTAGACATAAACTAAACTGAAACCAATATATGTGTACAGAAACTCCTTACCCCCATACCATAATAGATATATAGAAATCAACAATGGAGTAATGGAAACTGTACACTCCTTCCTAGACCCTTAGTCTCTTCCCTAGTACTCATATGTCCTCCATCTCTCATCAACCACTCTATTTTTTTGAAGGGGGAAAGGCAGGGCAATTGGGGTTAAGTGACTTACCCAAGGTCACACAGCTAGTAAGTGTGTCAAGTGTTTGAGGCCGGATTTGAACGTAGGTCCTCCTCACTCCAGACCCAGTGCTCTACTCACTGCACCACCTAGTTGCCCCTATCAATCACTCTATACACCTAGTAAGACATTATAGAGAATTTGGAATAGGTTCTGGCAGAGAGCCAATTACAGGACAGGGGTAGGCTAGATTAGATAATTTGAAATTTTAGTTGACCAACTTGTTGTGGTGATGTCATCTTCTTTAGATTTTTGAGGAATGTGAATTGTGAAATTTGAAGATGGAGTTGATCAAGGACTGAAAAGTAAGAGGAGGTAATCATAGGATGATACACTGAAAGGCCTCGCAAAAAGCAGACTTTGATCTGAATCTTAAAGGAAACCAGGAAAGCCAAGAGGTAAAGATGTGACAGGAGAGCTTTCCAGCTATAGGGGATAGGCAGTCAAAGGAGATGAGGAATGAACTGATCTATGAATGGAAGAAAAGGAAGATAGGGGTTGCTTTATTTTAAAATACTTGGAAAGTGAGTTCCACTCACAATAGCCAAGATGGTGGAGTAAGCAATAAATTATCATAACTCGCCTATAAGAACTTCCAAGCAGCCATAAAATAGCACCCTAGAAGAAATTCTGGAAGAGTAGAACCAGCAAAAAGATGGAGTGAAAAATCTTTGAGCCCAAGAAACTTGCACAATCAACAGGAAATGTCTATCACATTTGGGTAAAAAGGAAGTGGAGTCCAGGACAGGAAGCATCCAAGCAAGCCAGCAGCAAGTTCTACAATAAACCAGCCATAGATCCTGAGCTCCAGAAACAGGAAAATACCAACACTCAGATCCCCCATGTGCCTCAGCATAGACAGGTGATCAGGCAGACTCCAGTTCTAAGAATAGCCACATGTTTCAGCATAGCCCCAGCAAAGAGGCAACCTCCAGTGGCCAGACCTCCACATGCTTCAGTGTAGCCGCAGGCAAATAGGTAAATACTAACCCTATTGTTTGTCTAAGCAAACAATAAAATAGAAGTATCAGGCCCCTGCCTCTTGCTTCAGTATTGCTCCAGACAAACAGGCAGCTGCCAGCAGTCAGAGCAGCACAGGCTTCAGTGTAGTCCAAGGAAATGCAGAAACAATCCCACTGGCCTCAGCACACAACAGACACCTCCACTAGGACCCCAGCACCAGCTAAGCTGCCAGTCCCCTAGGGCTTCCAGCAGCACCATTAACCCCTCCCCACCCCATCCTGTCAGTGCAGCGTCAGTTATGAGGGTCTCCTTGGAGCCTCAGGGCAACATCAGTGCAGGACCAAGTAAACAGCCAACACTTGCAGCCTCTGGCACAAGAAGCCTGAGATGGTGCCCCTTACACCCCAGAGCAGAGCTCAAATTTGAAAGAATGGAAAAAGGCCAAAAAAGATGAGCAAATAAAAACAAACAAGCGGAAAAAAAAGAATCTGACCATAGATAATTATTATGTTGACAGGGAAGATTCAGACACAAATTCAGAAGAGGACAATGACAAAACACCTATGGACAAAACCCTAAACAAAAAAGGAGAGTGGTCTCAAACTCAGAAATAACTCAAGGAAAATCACATAAAAAGAAACTTAAAAATCATATGAGAGGTAAAAGAAAAATTGGGAAAAGAAATGAGAGTGATGCAAAAGAATTATGAAAAAACTAACAGCTTAGGAAAAGAAAACAACTGCTTAAAAAATAGAATTGGTGAAATGGAAAAGGAGACACAAAAATCCACTGAAGAAAACAACTCCTTAAAGAACATATAATTGCCTGAATGGAAAATAAAGTTCACAAGCTAATTGAGGAAAACAAATGCTTAAAAGTTAGAATTGGGCAAGTGGGAGCTAATGACTCTATGAGACATCAAAAATCAATCAAACAAATTCAAAAGAACAAAAAAAAATAGAAGAAAATGTAAAATACCTTATGAGAAAAACAACTTCCCTGGAAAATAGATCCAGGAGATAGAATAACAGAATCATTGGACTACCTGAAAGCCATAATCAATAGGAATATGTGGACAGTATCTTTCTTTCATTTTAATTTTTTTTACCCTTTCAAAGTTTCTTTTCAAAACATTTTAAACCTAAATACAAAAACAAATACACAATAAGAAAATAAAAAGAAATGTATTGTAAATCTAAATACAAAAAAACAAAGAAAGAAAATATTGCTATGTGCACTACAGAACATAAGACATGATTGAAAATATATGGACAGCTTATATAATAAATACTATGCATTATGTTCAGAGCTGTCCACCTTTCCTTTGCTCTTTTTTAAGTTTTCTTTGGCTCTCTGCTTTTTACTTTTTTACTTTTTACTTTTCACTTTGCCCCCCCTCCCCCTCCCCCTCCCCAAAGAAGGTTACAATTAAGCATGGGTATGTGTGTGTGTGTGTATATATATATATATATATATATATATATATATATATATGTATATGTATATGTATATGTATATGTATATGTATATGTATATGTATATGTATATGTATATGTATATGTATATGTGTATGTGTATATGTATATGTATGTGTATGTGTATATGTATATGTGTATGCGTATATGTAGATGTGTATGTATGTGTATATATGTATATGTGTGTGTATACTCATACATATATACACTTACATACACATACATATGCTTAGATATCTATAATCATACTCATATATAGACATATACATTTATAGGCATCTATGCAAGACCATATTGTATGTATTTGTCCTCTGTTTCTCTGAGGGTGGATAACTTCTTCCTTCACAAATGTGAGTCTTTTCATATTTTTCCAAGTCCACCAACTTGTCATTTCCTACACCACAGAAATATTCCAACCTTATACTGTCTAATAATTTTAAATACTCCAAAACATCATCGATAAATAGTGTAGTTTCCCTAGTTTTCTCTTTTGATTAAATCTATTTTAGTCTTAACTTTGTCCAAGATCATAATTACCACCCTGTCTCCATTTTCCCTAACAAATTCTACTCCTGAACTTTGTTTTATATTTGTGCATATCTCTTATTTCTTATCTTTCCTGACTCCTTTACTTTACTTCTATCCACTACCTTGCCCTCCAATTACTTAACCAACCCCTCCTCCAAAGATTTCTCCTTTATCCTCCCATTGCCATTAGTCTAAAAACCCTTCTAAAGTCCCCCGTATCCAATTCCCTCACCCCCTTCTAAAAATCCCTCTCTTATCTTCTCCCCCCTCCCTATCTGCTTACCTTTTTCTTTCTTTCTGACTTTAGAAAACTTTTATACCCTTCTGGATATATATGTATTATTCCCCCTAAAACGCATTCTTAATGAAAGTAGGATTCCAGAACTACCAGCCCTCCTCTTCCATCTAATTCCTCTATGTCAGTTATTCCTTGCACACTTAATTTGTATAAAGTAATTACTCTTTTTACCAGTTCCTAAATGGTTTAACTTTTAAAAATTATATCATACTTGGGTCTACCCTAATCTTTCTTATGAAAAACCCAATTACTAGTAACAGTCTTAGACATACATTTTACATTTCCTCATATTAAAAGTTAAGCAGTATTATTGAGTCCATTATCATTAGTCTTTGGTCTGTACCTTATATTTCTCTTGGCTCTTGAACATCAAATCTTCCATTAAGTTCAGGTTTCTTTCTTTTTTTTTAAACAAAATCCTGACAGTCTGGCAATCCATTAAATGTCCATTTTTCATTCATGGTTATACTTAACTTTGTTAGTTATGATATTTTCATCCACAACTGCAGTTCTTTTCCTCTTCAACATATACTATTACAAGACCTGTGGTCTTTTAGTGTCACCATTGCTAGGTCTTGGGTGACTCTAATTGTGGCACTGTGATATTTAATTTTTTTGTTGTTGTTCATAATATTTTATGCTTAAACTGGAGGTTTCTGAATTTAACTGTGATATTCCTGTGGGTTTTCTTCATATGACATTTTTAGGTGGTGTTCAGTGGATTTTTTCTGTTTCTACTTTCCCTTCTTGTTCTAATGCTTCATGACAATTTTCTTTAATTATTTCTTGTATTATTATATCAAGATTCTTTTATTTTCTGATAGCTTTCAGGTAGTCAACTTATTTTTATAGTTTGTCTTCTTGATTTGTTCTCCACATCAGTTATTTTTCTCTTGAGATTTGTCACATTCTCTTCTATTTGTTCATTCTTTATATTTTGCTTTATTATTTCTTGGTCTCTTATAACTTCTCTGGCTTCCCCTTGCCTGATTCTCATTTTTAAGGAGTCATTTTCTTTTTTTAGATTCTGTATCTCCTGCTAATTTATTGACTTTCTTTCCATAATCTTGTTTTTTCTTGAATTGTTCTTATTTTTAATTTTTCTTCAATCTTTCTCATTTGATTTTTAAAGCCTTTTTAAGTTCTTCTATGAATTCTTTTTGGGCAGGTGACCATTTGGTATCATTCTTTGGGGCAGGAGAGGCTTTGCTTGTTTCAGTATCCTCCTCTGAATCGAACCCCATTCTCTATTCTGATGGAAATTTCTGTGGTTGTATTCTTTCTCCTTTCCCTGATCATTTAAAAAAATCATAGCAGCTTATTTATTTATTTACTTATTCATCTATTCATTTTATTTATTTATCCATCTATCTTCTATTTTATCTATTCATCCACCTATCTCTCTCTCTCTCTCTCTCTCTCTCTCTCTCTCTCTCTCTCTCTTTATTTACAATCACCTCTAGTCCTGGTGTATAGGGGCTGGTGCTTCTGGCCTCAGATCCTCCTCCACTACTCCCCTCTGGCCTGGAATCAAAATGAAGAACTCCACCCTCCTGTGGAGAGTGCCCACAGCCAATAGCTTCCCCACCTCACTGCTTCTCCATTCATAGTGCATGTGCTGGTTCCTTCTGGTCCAGGCTCATGTCTCCCCCAGCTGGGTCTGGCATTCCTTAGCAGTTGAGGTTCCCTCAATTTTCCCAGGTGCAGACACAGACTCCCTTCACTGTGTTGGAAGTGAAAATTCTTGTGGTTGGGGTGGAGAACACCTCCAAATCCAGCTAGCCCCAAGGCTTGCCACTTGCCATTTTACAGGAACCAGCCTGGAACTAGTTATTCTTCACAGGGACCAAACCTCATCCTAGAATTTTTCTTTGGATCTTCCTTCATTGACCCCTACGCTTCCCCAACTCTTTTATTTTTAAACACCCTCTATTCAACTTGAAGAGCTATTTTATTTTGTTTATAGGCAAAATCTGGAGAGCTTACAATTTTCTGACCTACTCCACCATCTTCCCAGAATCCTGTCTCTGCTGGACAGAAGCATTCAAGAAATTATCTAATGTCCTAGAACCAAAGATCAAAATAGACAGAAAAGGATCTACTGATCAAAAAAGAATCTACTGATCACCTCAGGAAAGAGATTCCAAATTTAAAAATGAACCTCCAAGGGATATTATAGCCAAATTTCAAAATTGTCAGGTCAGGAGATAATACTAAAAGTGTCCAGAAAGAAACTATTCAAATATTGGGAAACCACAATCAGATTACAGAGGACTTGGCAGATGCAACATTAAAATACTGAAGGTCATGAAATATGATATTCTGGAAGGCAAAGGAGTGAGGACTACTACTAAGAATCACTTAGCCAGCAAAATTAAGCATAATATGTCAGGCAGTAAAATGGTCATTCAATGAAAGGAAGCATTTCAAACTTCCATAAGGAGAAGACCAGAATAAAACCAAAAATTTGACATCCAATATCAAGGCCCAAGAGAAGCATAAACAGGTAAAAAAGAAAAGAAAACATGAGGGACTCAACAGAACTTAACTGTTCACATTCCTACAGAGGAAGATGATACTTGTAATTCTTAAAAATTGTATCACTAATACTACAACTAAAAGGAACATGCATAGATAGATTCTATGGGTTTAAGGTGAATTTGAGGGAGTGACATAAAAAGGGATCAGAAAAAGGATTACACTGGGTGCAGAAGGAAGAGAGAGGTAGAATGGTGTGAATTATTACCATGAAGGGGCACAAAAAACCTATTACAATGAAGGGGAAGAAGAGAACATAATGGGTAATGGGCATTGCTTGAACTTTATTCTCATCAGTACTGGTTCAAAGAGGGAATAATATACATAATCATTTGAATATGGAAATCTTACTTATGTGCTAGGGAAGTAGGGGGGGTAAGGAGATTAAGTAAAGACAGGTGTGGGGACTGACAGAAGGGAAAGTACATCAGAGGAGGTGGTAGACAGAAGCAAAACATTGGTGATGTAGGAAAACGTGAAAAGAGAGAGAGGAAAAGAAAAACAGAAAGAAGAATAAGATGGAGGGTAATTTTCAGGTAGTAATAATTGTGAAGATGAATAGGATGAATTTTCCCATAAAACAGAAGTGGTTAGCAGAGTGGATCAAAAACCAGAATCCTACAATATGTTGTGTGCACTGGAAGCAGAGACATAAACACAGAGTAAAGGAAAGGGGCTAGAGGACAATTTATTATTCTTCAGCAATCCTGATCTCAGACAAAGTAAAAGCAAAAATAGAAGTAATTAAAAAAGATAAAGAAGGAAATTGCATCTTGCTAAAAGGTACTATAGACAATGAAGCAAAATCAATACTATACACACATACGTGTGTGTGTATATGTGTGTGTATATCTGTATATATACATATTTTTACATATGTGTGTATATATATGTGCATGTACATATATATGTACACACATTTGTACACACACACACAAGGGGTACAGCAGTCAGATTCTTAAGGAGAAGTTAAGTGAATTACAGGAAGAAATAGAAGTCGAAACTGTACTAGTGGGGAATCTCAACTGTCCATTCTCAGTGCTTGATAAATTCAATGAAAAAATAACCAAGAAAGAAAATAAGTAAATAGAATATAGGTATAAAGATGTATATAATGTAGATAAAATAAGTAAATAAAAATAAATAAATAAATGAAATAACTAAACAGAATGTGGGAAAAGGTAGATATGACAGATCTTTGGACAAAACTGAACGGCAACAGAAAGGAATATACATTTTTATCAACAGCATATGGCACCTACATAAAACTGACCACGTAATAGGGCACGAAAACCTTAAAATCAAATGGAGAAAAAGCAGAAATATTAAATGTATTCTTTACACTTCTGAATGCAATAAAATTACATGCAGCAAATGCAGTTGTAAGATAGATAAAAAAGTGATTGAAAACTAAATAATCTAATCCTAAAGAATAAGTGGGTCAATGAATAAATCATAGAAACAATCAATAATTTCATTAAAGAGAATGGCAATGAGACCATATACCCAAATTCATGGTATGCAGTCAATATAGTACATAGGGGAATATTTCTCTAAATTCTTACATCAACAAAATGGAAAAAGAACAGATCAATGAATTGGGCATGCAATTACAAAAGGAAAAAAAAAAACAACTCCTAAGAAAAGAACAAATTAAAAATCCCCAATTGAGCACCAAATTATAAATCTTGGAAATCAAAGGAAGATTAATAAGACTGAAAGAAGAAAAAAACCTATTGAGCTGATAAATAAAACTTAGAACTGGTTTTATGAAAAAGGTAAATATATAGTCCTTTGGGTAATCTGAAATTTTTTATAAAAGAAAGAAAACTAAACATTCAGTGTCAAAAATAAAGAGGGTGAAATCACCACCAATGAAGAAGAAATTAAAGCAATCATTAGCAAATATTTAGCCCAATTATATGCCAGTAAATCTGACAATCTGAGTAAAATAGATGAATATTTATGGAAATACAAATTACTTAGATCAACAGATCAGGAAATAAAATGCCTAAATAACTTCATCTTAGAGAAAGAAATTGAACAAACCATTGATGACCTATGTAGGAAAAAACATCCAGCACCAGATGGGTATTTGAATTCTACAAAACATTTAAAGACAATTAATGCTAATGCTTTATAAACTACTTAGAAAAATAAGTGAAGAAGGAAATGTATCACACATATGCTGCTGATTTTCACACATTTTGACACCTAAACCAGGAAGAGCTAAAACAGAGAAAGAAAATATTAGACCCATTTCCCTAATTGATATTGATACAAACATTTTGAACAAAATATTGTCAAGATGATAGCAGCAATATATAACAAGGATCATACGTTATGCCCAGATGGGGTTTATAACAAGGATTCAGGGTTGGTTCAATATCAGCAAAATTTTCAGCATAATTGACCATTATCATTAGCAAAATCAGCATAAATCATATGAGTATCTCAATAGATGCTGAAAAAGATTTTGACAAAATATAGTACAATGCCTTATAAAAAAAAATAGAGAGGAAAGGAATAAAGGGAAAGTTCCTTAAAATGACAAGCAGTATCTATCTAAAACTATCAGCAAGCATTGTCTGTCATGGGGATAAGCTAGAAGCCTTCCCAACAAGATCAGGGGTGAAGCAAGGATTCCCATTACCACCATTATTCAATATAGTACTAGAAATGTTAGCTATAGCAATAAAAGAAAAATAAATAGAAAGAATTAGAATAGACAATGAGGAAACAAAACTATTACTCTAGGCAGATGATATGATGGTATACTTAGAGAATCCTAGAGAATCAACTAAAAAAACTACTTGAAATAATTAACAAATTTTAACAAAGTTGTGGACATAAAAAAATCCACACATTTCTACATGTTACTAAGAAAGTCCAGCAGCAAGAGATAGAAAGAGAAATTCCATTTAAAATAACTGTAGGCAATATAAAATATTTGGGAGTCAACTTGCCAAGACAAACCGAGGAACTATATGAACACTATTATAAAACACTTTTCACACAAATAAAGTCATATCTAAATAATTGTAAAAAATATCAGTTGCACATGGGTAGTACAAGCCAATGTAATAAAAAAAAAACTATTCTGTATAAACTAATTTACTTACTCAATGCTATATCAATGAAACTACCAAAAATTATTTGACAGAAAAAATGACAACTAAATTCATTTGGAAGGACAAAGGGTTAAGAATATATGGGAAAGCAATGAAAAAATACCAACAAAGGTGGCCTAGTAATGCCAGATCTCAAACTACATTATAAAGTAGTAATCATCGAACCTATTTGTTATTGGCTAGGAAATAAAGTGGAGGATCAGTGGAGAAGATTAGGTACACAAGATACAATAGTCAATGACCATAATAACCTAGTTTGTTATAAAACCTAAAACCCAAGTTTTTGGGACAAAAGTCAATATTTGAGAAAACTTGCTGGAAAAACTGGAAAACAGTATGGCAGAAACTAAGCATAGACCAATATCTCATATCATATACCAAAATAAGGTCTAAATGGGTGGGTGATTTAGACATAAAGGATGACGCCATATGTGAATTAGGAGAACAAGGACTAGTTTACCTATCAGATCTATGGAGAGGGGAAGAATTCATGACCAGACAAGATAGAGAACATCATAAAATGTACTATGAATAACTTAGTTATTCTCAGCAACACAATGATCCAAGACAAGTACAAAAGACTCAGGGAGGAAAAAGCTATCTACTTTCAGATGAAAAACTGATGGACTTTGAATGCCAATTGAAGCAATTTTTTTCAAATACTTTATTCTTTTTTGTGTTTTTTTATTCGTTTTGATTGGTTTCTTCTTTCACAACTGTGACTAATATGGAAATATGTTTTACATCATAGCACATGTATGACTTATGTGAATTTGCCTACCATTTTTAGAAGAGAGAAGGGGAGGGGGGAAAAATTTGGAACTCAAAATCTTGTAAAAATTAATGCTAAAAATGTCCAGATTTATAACTGGAAAATACTATTAAAATATAAAATAATTGGAAAGAGAAAAATATAAAAATAATGAGAAGATAGGAAGTTTATAAAGGGCTTTAAAAACCAAACAGAGGATTTTATATTTGATCCTGGAGGTAATAGGGAGACATTGGACTCTACTGTGTAGGGATTTGGCATGGTGATTCTCATGCTTTAGGAAAATCTATTTGGATGCTGAATGTATGTTGGATTGGAGCATGGCAGGATAGAATAGAAGGAAACTAAACAGAAGTTTACTGTGATCAAGTATGAGATGAATACAACCTCATGAGAGTGGAGAGCTGTGTGCATGGAAAGAAGGGGACACATGTTTTTGTGAAGGCAGAAATGACAAGACATGACAATTGATTGGATATAAGGGGTGAGTGTGAAAAGAATCAAGGATGACAATGAGATAGTGAGACTAAATATGTGGAAAGATAAATTCTTACAGTACATACACTTTGAAACATCCAAAAATGAATTGGTATTGTGAGACTGGAGCTTAAGACAGAGTTTAGAAATGGATTTATAAATCTATGAATCATCTCTTTGGAGATGAAAAATGAACCCTTGTGAGGTGATGAACTAGCTCAACCAAAGCTAGTATAGAATAAAAGAAAAGGTAACACAAAAAGAGATTTGGAGGACACTCATGGTTAGTTGGCATGACCTAGAGGAAGAACCAGCAAAGGAATTTGAAAAGGAACAGTCAGACAGGTAGGCGGTGAACTAGGAGAGAACATTTTATCAAGGAAACAGTGAGATCAACAGTGTCAAAAGCTAGAGAGAATTCAAAGAGGTCGAGGTTTGAGAAAAGACTTAAATTTGGCATTGAAAAGATAAATGCTGATTTTAGAGAAAGTTGCATCAGTTCAATGATGATGTCAGAAATGAGATTACAGAGGGTTTAGAATAAAGTTAGGAAAGGAATTTGGGGCACTGATTGTAGATTGCTCTCTGAAGGTTTTAGGTGAGAAGGGAAGGAGATATATAAGAAAAATACTTCACAAGGAAAATAGGATCAAGTAAAGATGTTTATTTTTATCTTTTTTTTAAGAATGAGGAGACATGGACATACGTGTAGGTATCAGGGAAGGAGCCAATTGGAGATAAGTGAAAAAGTAAGGATAATAGAGGATGTAATACACTGGAGAAAATATGTTGAGATGTGATCAAGAGTACCTACAGAGAGATTTGCCTTGACAAAAATCCACTTTTTCATTAGGGACAGAGGTGAAGGAAAATAATGGAAAGATGGTTGAGTGATGGAGGCAAGAAAAAGGTATTGGTCATGCAATGACCTCAAGGTGAAAGACTGGAAGAGGGAGAAATAGAGATTAGTGGTTTCAGTGAGGATGAGGAATATTTTGCAGGAGAATCAGTGAGTCATAAGGAGAGATAAAAGAAAAGAAATTATGATTATAAGGGGAAATTTCAGAGTTCAAAATCATGAAGATCACACAGTTGTTAGAGAGCAGAATAATGACAATACCTGTCGATACCTAAGTTAGAGTAAAGATACAAGTATAGAGACTTAAGGAAGCTGCTAAACTTAGAGGTTAGACAGATTTAGGGGATATCTGCATGTATACTGAAGACCCCAAATGTGAGAACCAATGTTGGGTAGAGAGAAATTTCCTACATCAGTTATGGAACTTGTTGAAAAAGGAGAGAAAGTGTTTTGGAGGCAAGTTATAGAGAGGATGAAGACTGAGTCTCACAGATCACTAGAGCAAGTTCAGAGTAGAAGATACCATTGACTGTTGCTGGTTGAGGAAATATTTCAAAGAAGCACTGGAAATTAAGGAGCTCCCACTTTTGGCATTGCGTGCTGGAGAAGAAATAACCATCATTTAACAGGATTACTAGGAATACTGCATCTTTTAGAGAAATATGTATTTACATGACATCAAGAATATGAAAGTAAGTGATCTTAGATGAAGAGAAATATATTAATGTTAGAGCAGGTTTTCCATAAAGTACAATAATGGAAACAAAAAGGGAGAAAAAACGTGTAGAAAAAGATCAGAGTTGAGCCAGATGAGGACAAAACCATAGGGAGAAAAACAAGGGAAAGGTGTTTTTACCTTTGTAATTGATGTCATTTAATCAAAAGGACTTGTGAAAAATGATTAAATAAAGGAATGAATGAAAGAAGAAAAATAAGCACTTACTATGTGTCAAGAGCTATGCTAGGTATGAGATATATAACTACAAAAGAGATATTCTAGTAGAGAGAGAAAACACATAAAAGGGTGTAGAGGGGAATTTTCATTAGGAAATTTATATAGATAGTGAATGGAGTCATAGTGGAGTAGATAGATATAACTTTTCTGAAAACAAGGATGGCATTGATATGATTATGTTTATAAACCTGGGAATTTGGGAAGAGTTTTAGTGTAGTTGATACATGCTCAGTGGCAACATAGTTTCTGTTGAGATGACTGGTAAATGACTGCAAGGATAGTTGGAGTGAACCTGGCCTAATAAAGTGGACCATGTGAGACACTAATGAATCAGACCAGCAGGACCACAGAGTAGGAGTACCAGACACAAAACAGTAAGACCTCCAGGATATGATTTTTGGTCCAAGGGGAAATGCCTGCCAGATGACATTTGCTAATTATTGGATGGGGAAAGTTTGAAGCAGTTGGGATCTTTACTTTCCAGGCTTCTGTGGTAATGATGCATGACACTGATATGAGTTATTACTCTACCAAAAAAAATAGTTATTAGAGAGTTGGAAGTGAAAGAGAATTTTGGTTGAAGGTCAGGATACTTGGGGACCTGACTGAATGCTGTAGTAGCAATTTAGATTTGAAGATCTTTCCCACTCATTAATAGGCCATGCGACCTGCTTACATCACAGGAAGCCGAAGGCACATGTGGCTGGAGGAGCTTCCTGAGAGGAAAAAGATATTGTGTTTTTAGTTCCTTGCTGTAATGATAAAGTGGCCTAACTGGCTGTGGGATCTGAATATTTTGTTATGGGATATGGTTGTCTGGTGTCTGAATAAATATTTTACTTCTTTTACCTTCTATATGGAGAATATCATATACTTTGAGATACTGCATAGGCATTTTGACAATTATCATCTACATTATTATCATTGCCTTGCTGATGCAAATGCTTACATCATACCAATTCTATGTGAGATAAAGAACCAACAGAAAGTATCCCACATGTAGATCATGCACTTAGATAATAAGTTTGTCATGAAGTTGTGCTACCAAATTGCTTACAAATTCATTTTCTTCATCCTCATTTCAATCTTTGTTCTTACTATGACATCTTATTGGTAATTTCTTTATCACTTTACTGAGTCGTTCACAAAATTTGTTCCAAACTATTTTTGAAAAATCTTTGACAGGCAGTACATTTTTATTTTTTCCAATTTTTAACATTTTTATTTAATGTTTTGAGTTCCTAATTCTATTTCTCCATGCTCTCCCTGCTCCCTGAGAGAGTAAGCAATCAGATATAGGTTATGCATGTGCAATCACGTAGACCATTTCAATATTAGTCATTTGGTACAAGAAGACTTGAATAAAAAATGAAAGAAAGTGAAAGCATGCTTCAATTGGCATTCAATCAATTATCAGTTCATTCTGTGGAGGTGGATAGTATGTTTCATCATTAGTCCTTTGGGATTGTCTTAGATCATTGTATTGCTGAGAATAGCTAATTCACTCATAATTTTTCACCAAACAATATTGTTTCACTGTGTACGACATTCTCCTGGTTCTGTTCACTTCACCATGTATCAGTTCACCTAAGTCTTTCCAGGATTTTCTGAAATCATCCTGCTTGTCATTTCTTATAACACAAAAAATACTCTGCTACAATCATATACCATAGCTTGTTTAATCATTCCCCAATTGATGGGTATCCCTTTGATTTCCAATTCTTAGCCACCACAAAAAAGAGCTGCTATAAATATTTTGTACAAATTGGTCTTTTTCCCTTTTTTGGATGTCTTTGGGATATAGACCTAGCATGTAATTTTTTGTGCTTTGTAAGTTCTATTCCACATCTTTACCATTCACCAGATAATGAGGCTATCCACTGAAACTCAATATTCTTTCCTTCTCTCACCTCATTCTCCCCAACACTTCAAAATTTCCTCTTCTCCAAGGCCAACTATTTCACCTGAGATTAATCCCATTTAGTTCCATGTCAGCTATACCTACTTTAGTACCTTGTGGGCATCTTGACATGTTTAAATTAAAATAATAGTCTTCTGGAACACCAGCCCCTCCTGAGATTCTTATTTCTATTAATATTATTTGGAAAATTAAGTACTATTATATACAAGAAGCATTTCTGATGCCCCCAACTGTAGTTCCTTCCCTCCCTAATTACTTTGCATTTTATGTATTTTATACAAATAAAAGAAAGGAAAGAAACAAATTTTTATTAAGCGTCTACAATGTGCCAGGAACTATGTTGAGGAATTACAAGTAGTTTCCAATTTGATTATCACAATAACCCTTGGAAGTAGGTCCTATTATTATGTCCATTTTGTAGTTGAGTAAGCTGAGTAAGACAGAGGTTAAATGATGTGTCCAGAGTTACAGTTATTAATTTTCTGAGGCTGGATTTAAGCTCGGGTATTCCTGATTTTTGGCCTAGTGCTTTATCCATGGCTCCACCAAGGTGCCTCTACTTACTATGTAACTAGATCTTTTATTTTGTTGGTATAGAGTACTCCTTGATGGTGTACCTTCCTTTATCAATGCTGGTTATCATCATCCCTGCATCTTATAGTCTTAGAAAGCTGTCCAGATCACTGAGAAGATAACTCACTCATCTAAGCTTACACAGTCAGGAAGTTATTTTCATGAATATCTCCATTCTATTGAACCTCTTTTCCCTATTTCTTTTATAAATGATTCCCCTGAATCTGCTTACTTCATGCCTCTTCAGTTCCTAAAAGTCTTCCTCAGTTTCTCTGAAATAATCCATTTCATTTTTTTACATCACAATACTATTCCATCACAGCTATATACAATAACATATTCAGCCTTTCCTCAATCAATGGAAACCACCTCAATTCCAGTTCCTCACAATGGCAAATAAGAGTAACTATAAATATATTTTTTGCATATGGGTCCTTTTTTTCTTTTTCTTTGACCTCTTTGGGGTATGACTTATTAATGGGTCAAAAGGTACAAGCAGTTTAAAAGCTTTTGGGACATATATTCTGTGTTGGTAAACAAAATGGGCTCTTAGCACTCAGTTCTACCAAGTGCCCTTGAAGAGTTTGGCCTTTGTTTCCCTGATTAGATTGAGAGTCCTTGGTGACCTCCTTGCCTCAGGGGAGGGCCTAGTTTACACATGAGTTTGAGTGACATGTTTAGGACATCAGAGGCTTTTAGACCACGTGGGGTTAAGTCACCTCTTTATGACAATTTTAGGTCACATGGGTGAGTCGCATGTGTGACCCTTGACCTTGAAAAAGATATAAAACCAGGGATTGACTTTCTCTTTTTTGGAGTTCTTATCCACAGCCATGGTGGCTTGTGTGATTCTGAGCCAGCCCTTGTTATGAGCTACCAGGCTGAACCTAGATGTTGGTAACTATGAATTGTATTTGGTCTGTCTGTAGATGCTTGTAATTTGTTTGTATTTGCTCCGAAGCTCAGGGTGCGGGCTTTTCCCCCTGAACTAAGTGAATGGTATTTGTATGCTGAATTCAAGTAAACTTATCAACCCCTTAACATTGCTTTTCTTAGTAAAGCAGATCAAAAGAACCTGGGCTTTGGCAGCATTCTTGTTGTTGGGCTTGTGTTGGTCTTTTACCCCCACGACAGCTGCTAGCTGGATTGTTGAAACATATTGAAACTACAAAACGACTGGACCATTTTATAATTCTGTCAGGTATGAATTAATATACCTGTTTGATGAAAGCTCCTCCAGAAGTCTTCATCTCCCTTTTTGTCATCTTTGTCAATCTGATGGAAATGAGGTGGAATATGAGTTACGTCAATTTGTATTTCTTGAATATTTCTTCTTTTTTACATAGTTATTAAGAAATTAGATTTCTTCCACTAAAAACTGCTATTGATATCCATTGACTATTTATCAACTGGGGAATGTCTCTTATTCTTTTTTTAGATTAATTTATTTATTTTTAGTTTTCAACATTCATTTCCACAAAATTTAGAGTCACAAATTTTCTCCATCTCTTCCCTCCCCCACCACAAGATGGAAAGCATTCTGATTACCCCTTTCCCCAGTCTGCCTTCCCTTCTATCACCACCACCCCGATCCCCTTCCCCCTTACTTTCTTGTTTTCCATTTCATGTAAAAAATTTTTAACATTTGTTTTTAAAACTTTGACTTCCAGATTCTCTCCCTTATTCCCTCCCCACCCACCCTCATTGAGAAGTCAAGCAATTCAATATAGGTTAGGCATGTATTGTTATGCAAAACACTTCCATTAAACTCATGTTGTGAAAGATTAACTATATTTCCCTGTATCCTATTCTGCACCCCCCCCCCATTTATTCTGTTTTCTCCTTTGGCCTAGTCCCTTTACAAAAGTATTTGCTTTTGACTGACCCCTTCCCCAATTTGCCCTCCCTTTTATTATCACCCCCTCTTATCTCTGTCCCATCTACTTTTCTGTAGGGTAAGACACCCAATTGAGTGTGTATGTTATTTCCTCCTTAAGCCAAATCCAATGAGAGTAAGGTTCACTCATTCCCTTTCGCCTACACTCTCTTACCTTCCATTATAACAGCTTTTTCTTGCCTCTTTTATGTGAGATAATTTACCCCATCCTGTCTCTTCCTTTCTCCTTCTCCCAATATATTCCTCTCTCATTCTTAATTTTGCTTTTATATATCATTCCTTCATATTGATATCCCTCTGCATATATATATATATGTATACACACACACACATATATGTATACATATATATATATATACATATATATATATATATATATATATATATATATATATTCCCTTCAACTACCCTAATACTGAGAAAGAGTTCATGAGTTACAAATACCATCTTTCCATGTAGGAATGTAGATAAAACAGTTCAACTTTGGTAAGTCCATTATGATCTATCTTTCCTGTTTACCTTTTAATGCTTCTTTGATTCTTGTATTTGAAAGTCAAATTTTCCATTCAGCTCTGGTCTTTTCATCAAAAATGTTTGAAAGTCCTCTATTTCACTGAATATCCATTTTCCCCCCTGAAATATTATATTCACTTTTGCTGGGTAGGTGATTCTTGGTTTTAATCCTAGCTCCTTTGACCTCTGGAATATCATATTCCAAGCCTTTTTTGATCTTTACTGTAGAAGTTGCTAGATCTTGTATTATCTTGATTATGTTACCACAATACTCATTTTTTTTTTCTTTCTGCTGCTTGTGATATTTTCTACTTTACCTGGGAACTCTGGAATTTGGCTACAATATTCCTAGGAGTTTTCCTTTTGGGATCTTTTTCAAGAGACAATTGGTGGATTCTTTCAATTTCTCTTTTACCTGCTGGTTCTAGAATATCAGGGCAGTTTCCTTGATAATATCTTGAAAGATGATGTCTAGGCTCTTTTTTGGTTCATGGTTTTCACATAGTCCAATAATTTTTAAATTATCTCTCCAGGTCAGTTCTTTCTCCAGTGAGATATTTCACATTGTCTTCTATTTTTTCATTCTTTTGGTTCTGTTTTATAACTTATTGATTTCTCATAAAGTCATCAGCTTCCATTTGCTCCATTCTAATTTTTAAGGAATTATTTTCTTCAGTGGTCTTTTGGACTTTCTTTCCCATTTGGCTAATTCTGTTTTTTTTTAAGACATTCTTCTCCTCTTAGGCTTTATGGATCTCTTTTGCCAGTTGGGTTAGGCTACTTTTTAAGGTGTTATTTTCTTCTGTATTTTTTTAAGTCTCCTTTAGCAAGCTGTCGACTCATTTTTTATGATTTTCTTGCATCACTCACATTTCTCTTCCCACTTTTTCCTCTAATTCTTTTACTTCATTTTCCAAATCCTTTTTGAGCTCTTCCCTGGCCTGAGACCCATTCATATTTTTCTTGGAGGCTTTGGATGTAGGATCTTTGACTTTGTTGTCTTCTGGTTCTTTATTTGGATCTTCTTTGTCACCAAAGTCAGATACTATGGTCTGAGTTTTTTAAACTGTCTGCTCATTTTCCCAGCCAATTACTTGACTTTTGATCTCTTTGTCAAGGTATGACTTTGCTTCCAGAGAGGAGATTCTGTCCCAAGCTTCAGGGGTTTTGTACAACTGTTTTCAGAGCTACTTCTAGGCACCTGTAAATTTTCAGTTCTTCTGAGGTGGTATGATCCAAGGAGAGCTTGTGCTTTGCTCTTTGAGTGACCCCAAGCAGTCTTCTCTGCCCTGGAACTATGAGGAGGATTCCCTCTCCACAGCCACCACAAGCTCTAACATACCAGTGCTCCTTCCTCACCCAAGGACTGCTACCCAGTACTGTGACCCTGATCCAAGCAAGGTGAAGCAAGAGAATCCTGCCTCAGTGCCAGCAAAGAGATCCCTGCACTCCCTCTCTGATCCACTGCTTGACCCCCTACCCCCCACAGTCTGTGGGCCTGGAGCTCTGGAAGCAGACACTGGCACTGCTGCTTCTGCCTCCACCACCCCAGGTCTGAAAGAGTTTTCTCACTGATCTTTTAAGATGTTTTTGATGTTTGTGGGTTTAGAAGTCAGGAAGCCACCACAGTTGCCAGTGATTCAGTGCCCTGAGGCCTGCTCCACCCAGTCTGCTCTGGCCTAGTTTATGCTGGCACGGCCCATGCTGGGCTATGCTCTGCTACCAGCATGGTGTGATAGACACTTGCGGTCAGCCTTCCAGGATGTCTTGGGCTGGAGACTTGTTTCACTCTGTTATTTTGTGAGTTCTGTAGCTCTAGAATATGTTTAGAGTCATTTTTATAGGAATTTGGAGAGATTTGGGGGAGAGCTCAAGCAAGGCCCTGTTTTTTCTCCACCATCTTAGCTCTGCCCCTGAATACCTCTTATTTTTATAAATTTGAATAATTCCCTGACATAAAATTGAGACAATTATCAGAAACACATTCACCAATGTTTCTCCACTTACCAACATCTCTACTAATTTTAGTTGCATTTGGTTTGAGATGTACATCTTTTTAAAATCATATAATATAAATTGTCTATTTTGCCTTCCGTGTTACTTTTAAAATCACTTTTGCTTATAAAATCTTCTCCTACCTTATGATTTGACAAGTCACATCTTCCACATTTCTCTAATTTCATTAATTCTTTCAATAGATATTTATTAATCTCCTAATATATGCCAGATACTGTGTTAACTTAATTTCTTAATGGTATTGCACTTTATGTCTAAAGTATTATTCTATTTGCAGCTTTTCTTGGTATTTGTGTGAGATTCTGGTCTATATCTAGTTTTCAATACAATACAATGGAAAGCAATAAACGTTTATTAGTTTTTACTATATACTGATGCTTTGCTAAGCTCTGGGGATTACAATAACTGATTTATTAGAATATAAGTCATTTCCCAATAGACAAGTGTTCAAGGGATTTGAAAAGTAAAAAATGAAAAAAAAAATAGAAGAGATATGAAATGTCTCATTGGGGAATCAATTGATCTGGAAAAAAGATTCAGGAGAGATAATTTAAAAATCATTAGCCTACCTGAAACCCATGATCAGAAAAAGAATCTACACATCATACTTTAAGAAATTATCAAGGAAAACTTTCCTGATATCCTAGAACCAGAGGGTAAAGTTGGGTGAAATAAAGATGAAGAAAGTGAATTTGTAAACAATTTAGTAGCACAATTTCATAACTAACTTATCATCTAAGTGCATGACCCACATGTGGGATACTTTTTGGTGGTTCCTTACCTCACATAGACTTGGTATGATGTAAGCATTCAGTCAGGTCCTGAAACAGTAAGGCAATAATAACAATGTAGATGATAATTGTCAAAAGGCCTGTGTAGTTCTGTATTGCAAAGTATACAAGACTCTCCACATAGAAGGTAGAAGAAGTAAACCATTTATTCAGATACCAGAGAACCATATCCCACAAACCATTTATTCAGTCTATCACAGCAGTAAAACATTCCACACACAATATAACAACCTGGAGCCTCACCATCCCAAAACCTCTTGGACTCCCTGCTGGGGTCTTCCCCAAAACAAACTCACAGTACAGCTAAGTCAGCCTGTTCAGTTCCAACAATCATGAGGGTGGCCATTACCAGTTATTAGTAGCCACAGCTACACTCTCTCTCTCTCTCTCTCTCTCTCTCTCTCTCTCTCTCTCTCTCTCTCTCTCTCTCTCTCCCTCAGCATTTTCCTGTGACATAACTTCCTTTTCCTGTCAAGAAGCTCCTCCTACCACATGTGACTTAGGCTTCCTGTGATGTAAGCAGGTGATGTGGCCTATTAAAGGGTGGGAAAGATATTCAAATCTAAATTGCTACTACATGTCCCCAAATATCCTGACCTTCAACCTAAATTCTCTTTCACCTCCTACTCCTTAATAGTTACGTTGTTGGTAGAGCAATAACTCATATCAGTGTCACTTGTCCTTACCATAGGACAACTAAGTGTGTCTGTTATTTCTTCTTTTGGTGAATTCCTATAAGAATAAGGTATAAATGTTGCCTGCTACTCCCCCATCTTTGATTCCATTGTAAAAGCTTTTTTGCTCCTCTTTTATGTGAGATTATTTACCGCATCCTAATTTTCCCTCCCCCTTTACCCAGTATATCCCTTTTTCTCACCCCTTTTTTTGATATCATTCCATTATATTCAACTTATACCTGTCTTCTTTTTATGTATACTCCTTCTGAATGCCATAATAATAACAAGGTTAATAGGAGTTACATGTCTCATCTTCTCATTTAGGAATGTAAATATTTTGACATTATAAAATCCCTTATGATTTCTTCTTCCTGTTTACAATTTCATGTTTCTCTTGAGACTTGTATTTGAAAATTAAATTTTCTACAAGTCATTCCCAAATTGATACATTGTCAAAGGATATCAACAAGCAGTTTTCAGATGAAGAAATTAAAGCTGTCTATAGTCATATAAAAATGCTCTAAAACACTCATGATTAGAGAAATGCAAATTGAAACAACTCTGAGGTACTACCTTACACCTATATGATTGGCTAACATGATAGAAAAGGAAAATGATAAATTTTGGAGAAGATATGGGGAAATAGGAGGACTAATACATTGTTGGTTGGGTTCTTAACTGACCAAACCATTCTTCAGAATGATTTGGCACTAAGCCCAAAGGGCTATAAAACTGTATATAATCTTTCACCTAGCAGTGCCACCACTAGGCTTGCATTACAAAAAGATCATTAAAAGGGAAAAAGACACACATGTACAAAAATATTTGTAGCAGCTGTTTTTGTGGTAGGGAAGGATTGGAAATTGAGGGGATGACCATCAATTGGGGGATGGCTGAATAAGTTGTGGCATATGAATATAATAAAATACTATTGTGCTATAAGAAATGATGAGCAGGTGGATTTCAGAAAAACCTGGAAAGACTTTCATGAAGTGATGCTGAGTGAAGTGAGCAGAACCAGGAGAAGATTATACACAGTGAAAGCAACATTGTGGGATGGTCAAATTTAATACACCTGGCTCTTTGCAGTAATACAATAATCTAAGACAATTCCCAAAGACTCATGATAGAAAATGTTATCCACCTCCAGAGGAAGAAATATGGTATCTGAATGCAGATTAAAGCATACTATTTTCTCTCTTTTTCTTGTTTTTTCTTTCTTTTTTCTTTCTTTCTTTTGTTCTTTTTTTCTTGTGTTTTTTTTCTTCCATTCTGTTCTTATTCTTCTTTCAGAACATGAATAATGTGGAAATGTTTACTATGATTATATATGTATAGCCCATATCAGATTGTGTGCCTCTTGGGGAAGGAGGAGGGGAAGGAGAAAAAAAATTACAACTCAAAATTTAAAAAAATGAATATTGAACATCTTTTTATGTGTAATTGGGAAAAATAAAATAATATAAAGTAGAAAAAATGAAAAGAAAATTTTATATTCATCTGTTTCTTTTTCATTAGGAATGCTTAAAAGTCCTCTATTTCATTAAATATCTATTTTTTTTCTTTTAAGGAATTATACTTAATACTGTTGGGTAGGTAATTCTTTATTCATAGCTCCTTTGCCTTCCAGAATATCGTATTCCAAGTTCTCTGATACTTTAATGTGAAAGCTGCTAAATCTTCTGTTATTCTGACTGTGGCTCCATGATATTTGAATTGTTTTTTTTTTTCCTATCTGCATGCATTATTCTCTCCTTGACCTGGGACCTCTGGAAGTTGGATATAAAATTCCTGGGAGTTTTTATTTTGAGGTCCCATGTAGGAGGTGATATGTGGATCCTTTCCATTTCTAATTTGCCTTCAGTTTTTGCATATGAGGTCAGTTTTCCTTGATAATTTATTAAATATGATGTCCAGACTCTTTTGTTTTTGATCATGGATTTCAGATAGTCCAATAATTCTCAAAATACCTCTCCTCTACTTTCCAGATCATTATCTAATTAGATATTTCACATTTTATTCTATTGTTTCATTCTTTTAATTTTGCTTTATTCTTTCTTAATGTCTGATGGAGTTATTAGCTTCTACTGTCCAATTCTCATTTTCAAAGGAATTATTTTCTTCGCTTAGCTGTGATGAAAATACCAGCTGTTAAGGCAAGAATGTACTATTTATTTCTCACCACATGTACTGCTCAGTTTTGGTTCCATCATCTTAAACCACAGGATAAGTTCATCATCGGGACACTTATCATTAAAGAGATTGCTTCAGCTTTGGTACTCACACCTCATTAGTATACTCAGTTGTCTCTGTGCTTCTTTTTGGAGGGCTAAAGGAAATGGCAAAACAAAACAAAACATAACAAACAAAAAAAAACCAACCATTTAAAAGCTTCTCACTAGATGAGGATATTGTGCTCATTCACTTTTATTAATTCCATCTGTATATATCTATTTCTTTTTTAAATTTATTTTTAGTTTTCAACATTCACTTCCACAAGATTTTGAGTTACAGATTTTCTCCCCATCTCTACTCTCCCCTACATCCCAGGATGGCACATATTCTGATTGCCCCTTTCCCCAGTCTGCCCTCTTTTCTATCACCCCACTGCCTGTCCTTATCTGCTTCCCCTTACTTTGTTGTAGGGCAAGATAGATTTCTATACCCCATTGCCTGTATATTTTATTTCCCAGTTACATGTAAAAAACAATTTTTAAACATTTGTTTTTAGACCTTTGAGCTCCAAATTCTCTCCCTTCTTCCTTCCCCACCCACCCTGCTTGAGAAGGCAAGCTATTCAATATAGGTTATACACATATTGTTATGCAAAACACTTCCATTAAACTCATATTGTGAAAGACTATATTTCCCTCCATCCTATCCAGACCCCCTTTATTCAATTTTCTCCTTTGACCTGGTCCCTTTAAAAAAGTGTTTACTTCTGACTACCCCCTCCCCCAATCCATCCTCCCTTCTATCCTCTACTCCCATTATCACCTTCCCCCCTACTTTCCTGTAGGATAAGATACCCCATTGAGTGTGTATGTTATTCTCTCCTCAAGCCAAATCTGATGAAAGCAAGATTTACTCATTCCCTTTCACCTACCTCCTCTTCTCTTCCATTACAACAGTTTTTTTTCTTTCCACTTTTATGTGAGATAATTTACCCCATTCTATCTCTCCCTTTCTCCTTCTCCCAATATATTCCTCTGTCACCCTTAAATTTTATTTTTTTTCGATATCATCCCTTTATTTTCAACTTACGCTGTGCCCTCTGTCTATATTATTGTATATTTCTTTTTCCTGTTTACCTTTTCATGTTTCTCTTGATTCTTTTATTCAAAAGTCAAATTTTCTATTCAGCTCTGGCTTTTTCATCAAGAATACTTGAAAATCCTCTATTTCATTGAAAATCCATATTTTTCCCTGAGGTATTATACTTAGCTTTGCTGGGCAGGTAATTCTAGGTTTTAATCCTTACTCTTTTGACCTCTGGAATATCATTTCCAAGCCCTCTGATCCCTTAATGGTAGATCTTGTGTTATCCTGGTTTTGTTTCCATGATATTGAAATTGTTTCTTTCTGTCTGCTTACAATATTTTCTCCTTGACCTGAGAAATCTGGAAATTGGCTACAATATTCCTAGGAGTATTCTTTTTGGCATTTTTTCAAGAGGCAATCAGTGGATTCTTTCAATTTCTATTTTACCCTCTTGTTCCAGAATATCAGGGCCATTTTCCTTCATAATTTCTTCAAAGATGATATCGAGGCAGTTTTTATAATCATGGCTTTTAGGTAGACCAATACTTTTCAAATAATCTCTTCTAGATGGTTTTTCCATTGAGATATTTCACATGGTCTTCCATTTTTTCATTCTTTTGGTTATGTTTTATAATTTCTTGATTTTTCATAAAGCCACTAGCTTCTACTTGCTCTATTCTGATTTGTGTTGGATTACTTATTTATTTATTTAAAATTTTTAGTTTTCAACATTGATTTTCACAAGAGTTTCAAATACAAATTTTCTCTCCTCTTCTACCCTCCCCCCTACTCCAAGACGGAAAATATTCTGGTTGCCCTGTTCCCCAGTCAGCCCTTCCTTCTGTCACCCCACTCCCCCCCATCCCCTTTTTCCTTATTTTCTTGTAGGACAACATAGATTTCTATGCCCCATTGACTGTGTATCTTATTGCCTAGTTTCATGCAAAAAATTTTTTAACATCTGTTTTTAAAGCTTTGAGTTCCAAATTCTTTCCCTTCTTCCTTCCCCACCCACCCTCCCTAATAAGGCAAGCAATTCCACATAGGCCACATATGTATCATTATGTATTCAACAATAATCATTTTGTGAAAGACTAACTATATTTTGCTCCTTCCTGTTCTATCCCCCTTTATTCAATTTTCTCCCTTGACCCTGTCCCTTTTTGAAAGTGTTTGTTTTGATTACCTCCTCCCCATATCTGCCCTCCCTTCTATCCTCCCCCCTTTTTATCTCCTTTCTCCTTCTTTCCTATGGGATTAGATACCCAGTTGAGTGTGTACATTATTCCCTCCTCAGGTCAATTCCAATGAGAGCAAGATTCACTCATTCCCTCCACCTGTCCTCTCTTTTCTGACTACAGAACTTTTTTTCTTGCCACTTTTAGGCAAGATAATTTACCCATTCTATCTCTACATTTCTCCCTCTATCAATGTGTTCCTCTCTCATCCTTTAATTTGATTTTATTTTTTTAGATATCATCCCTTAATATTCAACTAATCCTGTGCCCTCTGTCTCTCTATATATGTGTATTCCCTTCAGCTACTCTAATACTGAGATCTCATGAATTATGCACATCATCTTTCCATGTAGGAATGTAAGCAAAACAGTTCAAATTTAGTAAGTCCCTTATGATTTCTCTTTCTTGTTTACCTTTTCATGCTTCTCTTGATTCTTGTGTTTGAAAATCAAATTTTCTATTCAGCTCTGGCTTTTTCATCAAGAATGCATGAAAATCCTCTATGTCACTGAAAATCCATATTTTACCTTGGAGCATGATACTCAGTTTGGCTGGGTAGGTGATCCATGGTTTTAATCCTGGCTCTATTGACCTCTGGATTATCATATTCCAAGCCCTTTGATCCCTTGATGTAGAAGCTGCTAGATCTTGTGTTATTCTGATTGTGTTTCCACAATACTCAAATTGTTTCTTTCTTGCTACTTGCAGTATTTTCTCCTTGATCTGGGAGCTCTGGAATTTGGCAAGAATATTCCTAGGAGTTGTCTTTTTTGGATCTTTTTGAGGAGGCAATCAATGGATTCTTTCAATTTCTATTTTGCCCTGTGGCTCTAGAATATCAGGGCAGGTCTCCTTGATAATTTCTTGAAAGATGATATCTAGGCTCTTTTTTTGATCATGGCTTTCAGGTAGTCCAATAATTATTAAATTATCTCTCCTGGATCTATTTTCCAGGTCCGTGGTTTTTCCAGTGAGATATTTCACATTGTCTTCCATTTTTTCATTCCTTTGGCTCTGTTTTGTAATATCTTGATTTCTCATAAAGTCACTAGCTTCCACTTGCTCCAATCTAATTTTTAAGGCAGTGTTTTCTTCAGTGGTCTTTTGGACCTCCTTTTCCACTTGGCTCCTTCTGCCTTTTAAGGCATTCTTCTCCTCATTGCTTTTTGGAACTCTTTTGCCATTTCGGTTGCTCTAATTTTTAAGGTGTTATTTTTTCAGTATTTTTTTGGGGTCTCCTTTAGCAAGTCATTGACTTGTTTTTCATGGTTTTCTTGCATCACTCTCGTTTCTCTTCCCAAATTTTCCTCTACTTCACTTATTTGTTTTTCCAAATCCTTTTTGAGCTCTTCCTTGGACTGAGACCAATTCATATTTTTCATGATTTTCTTGCATCCCTCTTATTTCTTTTCCTAATTTTTCCTCTGCTTCTCTTACTTGAAATTCCAAACCCTTTATGAGCTCTTCCTTGGTCAGAAACCAATTCATATTTTTCTTGGAGGTTTTTGACATAGGATCTTTTACTTTGTTGACTTCTTCCAGCTGTATGTTTTGATCTCATTTGTCACCAGAAAAAGAGTCTATACTCTGAGTTTTTTACACTGTCTCCTCATTTTCCCAGCAGGTTACTTGACCTTTGAGCTCTTTGTCACGGTATGACTGCTTTCAGAGTGGAGAATGCTTTGTCCCAAGCTTCAGGGTGTTTGTGCTTCTGTTTTCAGAGCTATTTCTGTCCTGAGATGGTATTTACTCCCCTATTGGCCTGTGCTCTGGTCTGTGAATGCAAGCACTCCTTTCTGCCATGTCTCTGCCACACCAGTGCTCCTCCTCCCCCAAGGACTGCTAACCAGAATTGCGACCCAGATCAAAGAAGGGTGGAGCAATGGAAACCTGCTTCAGTGCCAGCAAAGAGATCCCTCCACTCCTGTTGTGATCAACCACTTACTTGCCCCCATCATCTTTGTCCCTGGAGCATGGAAGTAGACACCATAGTTGCAGCCACCTTGAGGCTGAACCATGTACTTTCCTCCCCAATGGCCCAACAGTTTTCCCACTGACCTGCTAAATTGGCGTTTGTGGGTTGAAAAATCTAGAAATGGGGGGTAGAGCCAAGATGGCGGCTGGAAGGCAGGGGATAGCACTGAGTACCTCCAAAAACCTATAAAAAATGGCTCTGAACCAATTCTAGAACTGCAGAACCCACAAAACAGCATAGGGAATCAAGGCTCCAGCCTAGGACAGACTGGATGGTCTCTGGGTGAGGTCTATCCCACATGGAGCTGGGAGCAGAGCGGAGTGGAGCAAAACAGTGAGCGGCACGGAGCAACCAGACCAGGAGCCAGGCGGAGTGTGCCCTAGTGCCCTGAATCAGTGAGCTGCAGCACTTACCATACTTCTCAACTCACAAACACAAAAGACAGTGGAGAAGGTTTGTGGGAAAAGCTGCAGGAGTGGAAGGAGTTCGTGGTTCAGCCACCACTCCTGGGGCAGTGGAGGTGGGGCAGCTACAGAAGTACAGCTGCAGTTGCTTCCGGCCCCAGGCCCACCTGGTGGGAGGAATTAAGTGGCGGATCAGAGCAGGAGTGCACAGCCTGCTGAAGATCTAAGACCAGTCCGGGTTGGGGGTTCTTGGGGAAGGAGGAGTGCTGGTGTGGCAGAGCTGGCACATCCCCCCAGGCGTGGAACATAGTTCTCTAAATTCTACAAGCAGTCATACCCCACTGAAAAACTCAAGGGTCAAGTTAGTTGGCTGGGAATATGGCCAGGCAGCAAAAATGCACCCAGATTCAGTCTCAGACTTTGGATTCTTTCTTCGGTGACAAAGAAGACCAAAACATACAGACAGAAGAAGTTAACAAAGTCAAACAGCCTACAACAAAAACCTCCAAGAAAAACATGAACTGGTCCCAGGCCATGGAAGAGCTCAAAAAGGATTTGGAAAAGCAAGGTAGAGAAGTAGAGAAAAAATTGGGAAGTGGAATAGAAGGATGTGAGAAAACCATGAAAAACAAGTCAACAACTTGCTAAAGGAGATCCCAAAAAATACTGAAAAATATACTGAAGAAAACAACATCTTAAAAAATACACTAACTGAAATGGCAAAAGAGCTCCAACAAGCCAATGAGGAGAAGAATGCCTTGAAAGGCAGAATTAGCCAAATGGAAAAGGAGGTCCAAAACACCACTGAAGAAAATACTACCTTAAAAATTAGATTGGAGCAAGTGGAAGCTAGTGACTTTATGAGACATCAAGATATTATAAGACAGAACCAAAGGAATGAAAAAAATGGAAGACAATGTGAAATGTCTCATTGGAAAAACTGCTGACCTGGAAAATAGATCCAGGAGAGATAATTTAAAAATTATTAGACTACCTGAAAGCCATGATCAAAAAAAGAGCCTAGATATCATCTTTCAAGAAATTATCAAGGAGACCTGCCCTGATATTCTAGAGCCACAGGGCAAAATAGAAATTGAAAGAATCCACAGATCACCTCCTCAAATAGATCCCAAAAAGAAATCGCCTAGGAATATTGTCACCAAATTCCAGAGCTCCCAGATAGAAAATACTGCAAGCAGCCAGAAAGAAACACTTTGAGTATTGTGGAAACACAATCAGAATAATACAAGATCTGCCAGCTTCTACATTAAGAGATGGAAGGTCTTGGAATACAATATTCCTGAGGTCAATGGAGCTAGGATTAAAACCACAAATCACCTACCCAGGAAAACTGAGTATCATGCTCCAAGGCAAAATGTGGATTTTCAATAAAATAGAGGACTTTCAAGCTTTCCCAGTGAAAAGACCAGAGTTGAATACAACATTTGACTTTCAAACACAAGAATCAAGAGAAGCATGAAAAGGTAATCAAGAAAAAGAACAAGAAAAAGAAATTGCAAGGGACTTACTAAAGTTGAACTGTTTTGTTTACATTCCTACATGGAAAGATGATGTGTATGATTCACAAGACTTCAGTTTTAGGGTAGCTGAAGGGAATATGCATATATATATATATATATTATATATATACATATATATTTATGTATATATATATATATGAGTGAATGTTTCTGTATGTGTATATATGTATATTATATATATACATACATATATATATATATATATATATATATATATATATATATATATATGTATGGACAGAGAGGGGGGGGAGGGAGAGAGAGAGCAAACACAGGGTCAGTTGAAGATGAAGGGAAGATATCTAAAAGAAATAAAATCAAATTAAGGGATGAGAGAGGAATTTATTGAGAGAGGGAGATAGGGAGATATAGAATGGAGTGGATTATCTCCCACAAAGGTGGCAAGAGGAAGCAGTTCTGTGGAAGGAGGGGAGAGGGCAGGTGAGGAGGGAATGAGTGAATCCTGTTCTTATCAGATTTGGCCTGAGGAGGGAATACCATACATACTCAGTTGGGTATCTTACCCCACAGGAAAGAAGAGGGAAGAAGATAAAAAAGGGGGGGGGATGATGGAGGGGAGGGCAGATGGGGGTGGAAGTAATCAAAAACAAACACTTTGGAAAAGCGACAGGGTCAAGGGAGAAAATTCAATAAAGGGGATGGGTTGGGAAGGAGTAAAATGTAGTTAGCCTTTCACAACATGAGTATTGTGGAAGGGTTATACATAATGATACACATGTGGCCTATGTTGAATTGCTTGACTTCTTAGGGAGGATGGGTGGGAAGGGAAGAGGGGAGAGAATTTGGAACTCAAAGTTTTAAAAACAGATGTTCAAAAACAACAAAAAAAAGTTTTTGCATGCAACTAGAAAATAAGATGCAATGGGGCGTAGAATTTTATTTTGCCCTACAAGAAAGAAGGGAAAAGGGGATGGGAGGGGAGTGGGGTGACAGAAGGAAGGGCTGACTGGGGAACAGGACAACCAGAATATACGTCATCTTGGAGTGGGGGGGAGGGCAGAAATGGGGAAAAAATTTGTAATTCAAACTCTTGTTAAAATAAATGCTGAAAACTAAATATATTAAATAAATTAAAAAAATTTAAAAACAAAAGATAAGTCTAGAAACTGTCACAGCTGCCAGCTATTCAGTATTCTGAGACCTGTTCTGCCTGGTCTAGTCTGGCCTGGTGTCTTCCAGGGCAGCCCAAACTGGGCTGTGCTCTGCTCCCAGCATTGTGTGATAGGCCCATCCCAGCAACCATCCAGGCTGTTTTGGGCTACAGACTTGTTTCACTCTGTCATTTCATGGGTTCTGTAATTCTAGAATTTGTTTAGAGTCATTTTTACAGGTGTTTGGAGGGAAGCTGTTCCAAATTGTTTTGGTGATTATTGCTTTGTGATATAGTTAGAGATTTAGTAAAGCTTGGTCCTTTTCCTCACACTTTTTTCTTTAATTTCCTTGATATTTTTGACCTTTTATTCTAGCCGCTGAATTTTATTATATTTGCCAAACTTTCTTACTTTTCTGTTACCTAAAATTTTTGAAAAGAAAACAATCTGCTCTTGTCTGCTTTTCTTTGTAAGAATGTTTCAAATTCCTGTTTTTATTGAATGGTACCCTTTTTTTTCACAAGTGGTTAGGATAATGTTTGCAGGGTGTATTACTTTGGGTTCCATATTGCACTGAACACATTCTTTTTCTTCTGCAGTTTCTGATATAATAACCTTGTACTATTTGAACCATCCTTCCTTATATCTGAAGGATTTTCAATCATTTGTGGTATTGTTATTTATTGCCATTGTAATCATCATATTTAATCACTATATGTCTTAGACATTATAGCGTAGCACTTCACCCCATCCTAAGGTGATTTGTGGACTCTTTCTATTGATGCCTTTTTACTTTGTTTTTTCTGCTCAGAAGTTCTGGACATTTCTCTTGTATCCTTATCATTTTATGTAATATGGAATACTGACTTTTTGAATTTTTTTTTTCTGAGTGACAGTCATCAATATGCATCCTGTATTTGAAATTAATATATTTTACTTGTAGAAATAAAATTTTTATTTTTTTTTTAATTTTACACGAATACTAAAACTTAAATACATAATAAGAAAAGAAACATTATAAACAAATATAAAATAAGAAAAAAAGTGTCATGTGTACAGCAGAACATAGGAGATGATTCAAAATATATAGCAATAACCTCTCATTTTAAGAAAGCCTATATATTCAATACTGTGCATTAAGTTGAAAGCTGTCCATCTTTTCTTTGCTTCCTTGTAGGTTTTCTTTTGTTCTCTGCTGTACAGTTTATATTTTGTTCTTTTTCTCCCCTTTTTCTCCCCCACCCATCACCCCAAGGCTACAATTGAGCATGGATATACATGCTACATACACACACACATACACATATACATGTATATGCATGCATGTATATATGTATACATATATACATGTACATACCTATATGCACAATACATACATATATGAACATATACTTTTCCTAAGAGATTTTACTCCTAATCTAGTTTTTATGTTTGTGCATATCTCTTTTTTCCTATCTTTCCTAACTTGTCTACTTTACCTCTACCTGCTACCTTGCTCTCTTATTATTCAACCTACCCCAACTCCAACAATCCCTCCCTTGCCCTCTGTAACAATGTTGCCAGTAGCTGCTGCTGAGGTATAAGACCCAACAAGATCAGCCATGAGAGCTGCCACCATAGTTTCTTTGATGTGCTTTTCTAAGGAAGGCAACTTTAAGGGTTTGCCATCTCACTTTAATCAAACATACATATATCATTCACTCAGTTCAGGGGGGAAAGATCAGCCCCCTGAATTTCCAAGCACATACAAAGTGAAATTAGAAACAGAGACAATATAAACAGCGCAAATAGCACAATTCAACATACAGGCTTCATCTGATCAAGACATCACATACATAGTTACCAAAAAGAGAAGCACCAACATCTGGGTTTTCTTCAAAGTTGGGGAGCTCTTAACGAAAGCTACCCAGAGTCTCCACTCCAACACTTCCAGTGAATGAGAGCCCCAAACCAACTGCTAACCTCTGAGTTCATATGCCCTGTTCAGGGTCAAAGGGTGTCACAATCATGTGACTCAAACCCATGTAAACTAGGCTTTCCTGTGAGGTAAGCAGGTCATAAAAGACTCCTGATTTAATCAAAGAAACAAAAGCCAGACTCATCAAATGCACACGATTACATAAGTGCTCCAAAAGAAAAAAAAATAGTAATAAAAAGTCCCACCTTAATTACCAATACATCCTCCCATTCCCCTAAATTTAAACACCCTTCTATACCCCCTTTTAGCCTATTCCTTCAACCTCCCCTCCAAACATCCCTCCTTTATCCTTTTCCCCCTCCCTTAGAGCTTTCTTTATGTTTTTTTAATTTAGAAGATTTTTATACTCTTCTAGAGGTATATCTATTTTCCCCTCTTAAACCCATTCCCAATGAAAGTAGGTTTCCAGAACCAACAGCCCACCTCCCCCATTAAATTCCTTTGTATTTGTTCCTCTTGGACCTCATTTGTAAAAGATAATTACTCTTCTAGCTGTTCTTGAACAGTTTCACTTTTTAGTCATACCATACTCAGGTCTATCCCACTCTTTCTTGTAAGCAACCTAATTACTAGTAACAATCTTAGACATAGGTTTTACATTTTCCATACATAAAAGGTAAACATTCTATCCTTATTTAATCCCTTGTAATTGGTCATTGGTATGTACCTTATGTTTCTCTTCGCTCTTGTATGTCAAATCTTCTATCAAGTTCAGAGTTTTTTTGTTTGTTTTTAACAGTCCTGAAAGTTTGATGGTTGATCAAATGTCCATTTTTTTCCATTCACTTGGCTGGAGGCTCAGCTCTTTTGTTCTTTGATATATGGTGTTGTAAGACCTGTTATCTTTTAGTGTTGCCAACACTAGGTCTTCTGTGATTTTAATTGTACCATTGTATGTAAATGAGTTTTTCTTGTTGCTTATAATATTTTGTCCTTGATCTGGGGGTTTCAGAATTTAACTATAATATTCCTGTGAGTTTCCCTTGTAGGATTTCTTTCAGGTGGTGATCAATGGATTTTTTCTATTTCTAATTTCCCCTGTTGTTCTAATGCTTCAGGACAATTTTCTTTAATTATTTCTTGAATTATTGTATTACAATTCTTTTTTTTTTGATCAGAACTTTAAGGTAATCCAATTATAGTTATGCGTTCTCTTCTTGATCTAGTCTCTAGATCTGTTGTTTTTCTTATGACGTATTTCACATTCTCTTCTATTTTCTCATTCTTTATATTTTGTTTTTTTTTTTAAATTTCTTCATCTTTTATAACTTCACTGGCTTCTCCTTGCCCAATTCTGATTTTTAAGGAGTCATTTTCTTCCTTAAGATTATGCATCTCCTTTTCTAATTGGTTGCCTTTTTTGTTATAATCTTCTTGTTTTTCTTGTATTATTCTTATTTTTCTTTTTAGTTTTCCCTCCATTTCTCTCATTTCATTTTTAAAGTCTTTTTTAAGTTCTTCAATGAATTCTTTTTGGGCAGGTGACCATTTAACATTACTCTTTGGGGTAGAAGATGGTTTCTTTGCTTCAGCATCTTCCTCTGAAATCAAACCCAGGTCTTCTCTATTTCAAAAGTACCTCTCTGTGGTTGGATTCTTTCTCCTTTGCCTGTGCTTTTTTGTGATAATGTTTTTGTAATAATTGTATAATCAACTCTAGTCCTGAGATATGAGGGAATGGTGCCTTTGGCCTTTGATTCACTTCAGTTCTCCCCTGTAACTTTGAACTCAAACCATAACCTCCAACCTCTTGTAAGTGCCCACAGTCAGCAGTGCCCTGCCCCACTGCTTCTGCACTCACCCTGCATGTGCTGTTTCCTTCTCATTCCTGCCACTCTCTCCAGCACAGCTGGGTCTGGCATTCCCTGTTAGCAGACTTTCTGTAGATCTTCGCCAGGTCAGTTGCCCATCTCCCCTCTCTGTCCCTGGGGAAAAGGTCCTGCGGCTGGGGCAGAGCAGCCTCCCCACCCAGCTAACCCCAGAGCTTATGGCTTTTTGTTAAAGCAGCTTGATGCTTTTTGTTAAAGGGGACCCTAGCCTAGAGGTGCTTACTGTTTACTGGAAGGAAATCTAGTCCTGGGGTTTTTCTTCAGGTCTTCTCTGATAGTTCCAAGAGGACCCCTGTTCTACCCCTACTCTTATTTGTTCTATGTTCATCCAGACATACTATTTTATCTCTCTTGTGGAAGAAAATCTCGAGAGCTTGATATTTTCTGACCTACCTCACCATCTTCCCAGAATCCTCTCTCCAGGGAGACCATTTTTTTAACCTTATTGCTTTTTTGCTTCTCTGCTTCCATATTGCCATTTACTTTTGTGTACTTATATTTGCGTTCCCATTCAGTTGTTCTCTTTTTTGTCTAAGGTCAGGACCACAGTAGCTATTAATAAATGGTCTATGAACAAGATATTCCATTTCTCTGCTGAAATCATTTTCCCTGGTTGTCAACCATGCCTGAAATGCTCTAGCTCATCTGCTCTGACCTCTGACCTTTTTGGTTACCTTTAAATCCCAACTCAAATCTCATCTTCTATAGGAAACCTTCACTAATTCTTCTTAATTCCAGTTCTTTCTTCTTTTGATTATTTCCTATTTATCTGGCATATACCTTGCTTTCGATATTTTTATTTACATGTTGTCTCCCCCATTGGATTATAAGCTCTTGAAGAGCAGGGACTGTCTTTTTCCTCTTTTTATATCTTCAGCATTTAACATAGTATCTGGCACTTGAATTATTGAATGAATGAATGAATGCATGAATGGTACCACCATTATTTTGGTCAATTAGTCTCAAAACCATGAATTACTATTTGATTCTTCCCCTTCCCTTCATTGTCCTTCCCTCGTGTAAATTTCTGTCAAGACTTATATACTCTTTCTTTAAAATAATAGTCAATTACTATTGTTCCTTCCTAGTTTAGGCTCTTATTCCTACAACAACACCAGGAATAGTACAATAGGTACTTATTTTTTCTTCTTGTTTCCAAACTCTAACTCATCTGCACTTCTACCCTGTGATCTAATTGAAAATTTCCTGTATCATTGCAGACAGGTTCTTGTTCAGCAATTTGTAGTCTTAGAAAATCTCTTGGGGCACTGAGAGGGTATGTGACTTGTCTAGGTACACATATAAAGTGTGATTCAGAGGTAGCCCTTGAAATCACATTCCCTGATTCTGAGTGTAGCTCTCTATCAACTCATTGAAAGTAGCTCCCTATAACTCTTGTTGCTTCTCTGATGCCAGAGTAGTCTTCCGAAAATCCTGCAATGACTATAAATTCCTTTTATAAAAAAAGAAAAAAAAACCTTCACTGGTTCCCATTGACTATTGAATTGAGCCTGAAATTTAAGGTCATTTGCAATCTGTCTGCAAATTACCTTTGAAGATTTGTCTCCAGCTGCAAGACATACTGAATCCTTACTTACCATCAATTTGAATTATCCACCATCCCCTAAATGCATATTCTGCTTTCTTACTTTGAGCCTTTGCCATCACTTAGAATTCTCTCCCTATTCCCGTTTTCACCTATCAAAATCAAACTCATACTTCAAGGACCAGCTTAAACGTCCCTGACATTTCCAAAGTCTCTAAAGTCATGCCTTGTGGCACTTATTCCCACATTACTTTGGTGTGTGTGTGTGTGTGTGTGTGTGTGTGTGCAATCCTTTTTTATTGAGACATGCTTGGGAGGGAGGGTAGAGATGGGGAGAAAATTTGTAACTCAAAATCTTGTGAAAATGGATGTTGAAAACTAAAAATTAATAAATTAATCTTTAAAAGAGAAAAAATAGGAAAAAAAGAAATCAGGATTACATTCATACCACAGCACAATATAAAAGTAGATTTTAATGAATTTTTACAAATTAATCTGCTGAGTACTAACTATTTTTGCAAAATCAGACGGAAAAAAACCACATAATAGGATATATATTTTTAGGACACTGATATCACTAAGGTGTAGAATTCTGGAATTTTTCAAAATGTTGAGGGAAAATATCTCTTGTTTTCAATTTCTCTTGAACTAGATTGCATTAAATCAAAACTTAAAAATTGTATTAAATCAAAATGCAGAATGAGCATTTATGTACTAGTTGGAACTAAGCCCTAAAGAAAATGTTTTAAAGACTGTCACAAAATTGGGGACATAAAGGAAAGTTAAGCAGAGTACAGAGAACCAATAATGAAGAATATTACCTTCCTCTTGACAGGGAGATGATGGACTAAACATTTTTTTAAATAGCTACATATTTCTGTAGACAGCCGATATGGGGGGGGAACTGGTTTTGCTTGACTATGTATGTTTGTTATAAGGATTTTGTTTTTTCTTTGAGGGTGGAAGGATATTGGAATGAGATAAAACAAGTGCCTCTTAATTGAAAAAATAAAATATAGAAAAATGAAACATGCTTAAGGACAGAGACCATACTTTTTTTTTTTCATTTTATATCCTCAATGCTTAGCGTAGTGTCTTCACATATGCCTCATTCCTTACTATGTGTTATAAACTATGTGAATTAAACTAAGCCTTTATTTTTTTCCATTAAATTTAATTAAACATAGTTCACCTCTCCTACTAGATTATGGATTGTTTAAATGTAAAGTCTTACATAACTTTTTATTATCTAGGACAAGACAAGGACATGATAACTTACATGAGAATAAAAACAAATGATTGAATGAATAACATTTTATCATAGAATCGTAATTGAAAACTGGAACCTTAGAGACCATTGAGTGTCACTTCATCATATGTTAGAGAGAAGTCCATATTATCTTTTCCAAAGAAAAATGGGAGATTTACATTCCTTCATGAGCTCTCAACCTCTTTTCAATGGGCATAGATCTTTATAATTTACAGTTGAATGTTTCTCTAAATGAAGGTTCAACTGCCCCCACTGTTAGACATTCATGTCATTATCTTATGATTCTGATCACTGATAGAATGCAAATTCCCTTGGCTGGGATAACACTTTAAATTGTTATGAGTCATTTGTATAATAATGGGAATAAAAGATAAAAAGGCAGTTTTTTAATGGAGGATAGCCAGGAGGTCAATGGCTGCACTGAAATGGGGATGGGGTTACTAATAAAGAAAGAAAAGTTTCGGATTGGGGAGACCAGAAAATGGGAGTGTATATTATATCTCAACTTGGGAATATACAGGGGAAGTTAGTGGGACGTGTATGAGGGCTAAGGTAGGACAATATCATCTTGTTAAGAGGCAGGGTTGAAACCAGGATCTAAGTAGGGATAAAGAAAACAAACAAAAAGGTTAGGTTAAGTTGGTACCACTTTTTATATGCTAAAATTCATGCAGTTAAGGTGGGAAATGCATTTCAACCTAGGGAAATTCTAATTGTGAGATCACCAGAAGATCAAGGGGCTCAAGGAATGTCAGGGATATGACTTATCGTTTGACTCAACTTGTGGCTCTGAAGATGAGTCCTTTCCTGATAGCTTGCTTTCCAAGCCATAATCAGCACTGAAATATCTGTGTGCTCTCAAGCTGAGTCATCCTGACTCAAACAAGTCATTAGATTATGGGGGTAGTGGCAGTGTCAAGAAAAACTTCACTAATTTCTAAATTTTGTTTAGAACCAGTCCTGGTGAGTACTATTATGTAGTGTATTTATGCTTTTAACCATGGCAACAGAGTCACCTTTGTGATGGCTGATGTAACTAAATTTTGTTTTAAACAGTAACTTACATTCTTTAGAACATAGATGTTTAACATTGGGTCCATAAATCCCCAGGTCTTTGGATAAATTTCAGTGATTCTTTGGATTTATAAAAGAAAGACATTTTATTTTCAATAGTTTCTAACTAAAAATTAATATTTCTTTAAATTATTTAAAATATTTTTCCAAGAAAGTTTTATAAGCTTTACTAGACTGCCAAATGGATCCAAGACACACAAAAATTTAAATAACACTTGTTTTAAAAGATCACTTTATCCAAATTTGACTTTGGGAATCAATTTACAAATTTACTTTTATTAGTCCCCCCCCCCATTTCCCACACCCAACTATAGTCATCCCAGCCCAATTGACTCATTTGGTATTCCCCTTATATAAAATTCTAATTTCAGCCCAGGTCTTTGCACAAGCTGTGTTTCCCGTTCTTTGATTATCTCGTCCTACCACTGTTCTTGGGACCACTACCAAATTCCTTCAAATCTCTGAGTATGAAGCACCTCCTTAAATAAGTATTTCCTGATTTCCTTAGTTGTTTTGCCCTTCTACCTGTCTCATCACAATCACTGTGTATTTGTTTTGTATTTATGCCATATGCAAGGATCTCTGAATATGTTGTAACAGTCTAGAAAAAATGTGAGCTTTGTACACCTCTTTGGTGATGAAGACTAGTGCCTTGAGTTTTCCTCCTGTACTTGTGGTTCTCTGAAGGATTTTCTCTTATGTTTCTCAGAAAATTCAGGCCTCTTTGAAAAGGGGGTGGTGTTCCTATCTGACCTGACATAATACACATACTAATAGTCTCCCCTTATGTACCCACTTACTCTTTCTATATATGCATATGCATATGGATATTTGTATGGATATGTATATATGGATGCGTGTATATGTATATATATATGTGTATGTGTATATATACATACCTACAAATATAGTCACATGTTTGTCTATCCATATATATACATACATAAATACATATATATGCACATGTATACATATATATGTATATATTTGTGTATATATTATATCTGTATCTACCTAGTTATCTATCTGTCTATCTACCTATCTATCTATCTAGTTATTTCTTTTGAAAGACTGGAATGCTTGGACCAAAGCTTTTGGCAGTTGTTTCAGGAAGGAACAGCTAATCTAACAGCACTGGCTCGTTGCTCTTCGCCCTGGCCCCATGCTTTTCAGAACTGAGCTTGGACAATGTTTTTGTTTAACCCTTAATGATCATCTAGGATTTCTTTCCTTTGCTTAAATGTCATACCTCAAGGATGTTGTTGCCAAACAGATGGGATACCCAATAGAGTTACTGTGAGTGACATGAGTTATAATTGCAGTGCCATAGTGCTATTGCATACCTGCTACCTTGACTAAATGTGCCTTTCTTGGGGGTTGGGAATCAGGAGTTGGCTGATGGGGCTATTCTCAAATATACATCTGATTATGTTTTATAAGCCAAATGATGACACTAATCAACAGCTAATTTACTTATCCCCAATGAAATTTATTCACTGAGTGGCTGGTTTGGGAATGATCAGGGTCATGGAGCAGTCTCCCTCACCAATTTACCAGGTGTCTGGTGAGTGACTTTGTTAGCGACTACTGTACCTCATTTGCATTAGTTTGAATTGGGAGTAATAATAGTTAGTGTAATTGTGGTTTTTTTAAATTCAGAAAGGTATATGAATAAAGAACATGCACATCTTGGGAAATGGGGTCCCTATCTTTAATGATCACTTTTTAAATGGTTACCTCAACCTTCCCACCATGACTTTCAAATATTTCCTTTAATTTGCTCTTTTTTAAAAAAATTGGGGGCAAGAATCAGAGGAAACTTCTTCTGGAAATCCTCCTGAAAATAAGTGATAGACACCTGTGATTCTGAATATTTTTCAGTGTAACATTTCATGATTGAGATGATTAAACATCTTTGTTATATAGCTCACACATTGCCTTTTTTTTAAAATACAGATATTAAGTGTATATGGTTGGTCACTTGAGTAATGTCAGGGTTAGTTTAAATATACTGATATGTTAGGCAAATTGTTCAATACAGTTCTAATACCTGGGAATGCAGCATTAGCAACATTCAAAAAATTCCTAATTATAGTATGTCACTGAAGCAATATATGGATCAGTTTACAACATAAAATTAAGCCAATCTGGCAAATAAATAAACAAAATAGAACAGAAAGAGGGGAAAGAGAAGGAAAAGAAAGAAAGAAGGAAAAGGGTAAAGAAAGGTGGAAAAAAGTCTGCTATGTGTTTTGGCTTGTTCTCCCTAGTCTTATTTTCCAAGTTGGACCATAATTTTTTATTGTCATCACGGCCACCATTGTCACCATAATGATTTTTTTTTGTCTTAAGCATCTTATTCTAGGAGGCAGAATTTTTTATTTTGTTTCTTTAATGTATTTATTCATTTTTAGTTTCAACATTCATTTTTAGAAGATTTTGAGTTCTAAATTCCCCTCTCCCTCCCTTGGGGGAAGAGAAGGGAGGGGAAAAATTTAGAACTCAAAATCTTGTTGGCATACAGTTGGGTAAAATAGCTCCTAACTATTGTGTTAATTTCCTCTTCATTTATGGTGAATTCACCCTTTTCACTTTGATACTGATAATTTGGTTTTCTTCTTTTTTTTAAATCAAATTAACCAAAGATTTATCTATTTCATTTTTTTCCATGAAAGCACCTCTTAGTTTTATTTATTAGTTAAATTTATTTTAATTTTATTAATCTCTCCTTTGATTTTTCAGGATTGCTAATTTGTTATTCCATTGGGGATTTTTAATTTGTTCTTTTTCTAGCTTTTTTTACTTGTGCGCCCAATTCACTGAACTCCTCTTTCTCTATTTTATTCATGTAAGTATTGAGAGATATTAAACTTTCCCATAAGTTTTAGTATGTTGTCTCATTATTGTCATTCTTTTCGGTGAAGTTATTGGTTATTTCTAAGATTTGTTGTTTGACCCACTTATTCTTTAGGATTAGATTATTTAGTTTCCAATTAATTTTTAGTTTATATTTCCATGGCTCTTTATTACAAGTACATTTTATTGCATCATGATCTGAAAAGGATGCATTCAATATTTCTTCCTCTCTGCATCGGATTGTGAGGTTTAATGCCCTAAAAATGGTCAGTTTTTGTGTAGGTGCCACATACAACTGAGAAACAGTTATGTTCCTTTCTATCCACACTGAAGCATGGGGAGGTTGCCTGGAGGATACCTGCCCACCCCCGGTTGTACCAGCTGGAGTCTGCAGTTCACCTGGCTATGCTAATGTAAGTTTGTGTGTAGGGAGGCCGGGGGGGCGGGGTTCTTCTGTTAGTGTTTGCCTGCTCCACCCCTCTGGAGCTCTGGATCTCCTGCTGGTTAGTTGAGGTGGAGCCTGCTGCTAGCTTGCTGAGATGTTTCCAGTCCTGGTCTGTACTCCTCTTTTACCTGAGTGACATGACCTTATTTGCCAATCCTCTTAGTCTCTTAGATCAAAAGACTGGTCCACCCTGTCGTTCCACTGACTTGGCTATTCTTGGATCTGTTCTGGGGCACTGTTTTGTTGGTGTTCAGGGATGAGAATGAGAGAGGGACAACAATCTACTGGTTACTCCGCTATCTTGGCTCTCAGGAGGCAGAAGTTTTAACTCCTTTCCCCTTATTCACAAATTTGTAATAGAAGGGAGAAAAAAATTGGCTTTTACTTCTAGGTTATTCTACATATTAGCTATATGACCTATGGGGAAACTTTATTCTTAAAAAAATTCATTTAAGAATTCACCTCTGAACTTCATCTGTAAAATAAGAGGTAGAAAGGGAAGGGTATTACAAAACAAGAGAAGGACAAATGTTGTTGTGATTTCCCCAAAGGGCAAAGAATGAACTATGCAAAACACCATGCATTGCAAAAGTCTTAGTGCAGTGTTAAACTTTTAAAGCTTAAATGAAAGATTGAATATGCCAATGAGCTTGAATATCATTCCTGAAAAAAAAAAACCTGGTATGTGTTCTTAAAAAGGTTAGTGAAAGGAAGCAGTGATCAAAAAGAGCCATAATGACTTTATCAGAATAAGGTTATACCTCACTTATTTTGCTTCTGTTTTTGAAAGCATTGATTGCTAACTCGGTAAATTAGGAGAATACTATAGACATAGTTTTTTCATAGAGTTTTATATAGTTTATTTAAATTTTAGCAAAAAGTTTGAAAATACCTCTCATGCTGTGTGTGAGAAAAAAAAATCAAGAAATGTGTTCAAAAGTGGTTGGATGGTCAGACTCAAAGATGATTCCTCCTGCCAAGCTGACATTCATTCCTCAGGGTCAACCTGGTGGTGTTTCTTGGCCCTACCTTGTTCAACACCTTTATCAGTGACTTGTATGATGGTGTAACTTGTATGATGTATAGATGGCATAACTATCAAATCTGCAGATGACTCAGACCTTCTATGGATGGTTAATATATTGGATCACAGAATCGAAATCCAAAAAGTTCATGAAAGGAAAACATTTGGTCTAATCTGACAAGCTGACGTTTAAAAGCAGTAAGTATAAAGATTTAACCAGGATTTAAAAAAAATGTATGTTGAAAGTAGATGATGCATGATGGATGCTTACACAGTAATGTGTTTGAAAAAAAGTCTGTTTTTTTTTAATTAACAGCAAGCATAGAAGGAATCAAAAGTGTGATACAACAGCCAAAAAAGCATATATGAACTTGGACTCTATTAAGACATGAATATTTTTGAGGACTAGGAAACTCTACTATATTCTGCCCTAGTCAGACAGTTGTAGTATTGTGTTCTGGTCTGGACTAACTATTTAATAAGGGCATACAGAAAAGGGCAAACAGAAAAGTGAAAGGTCTCAAGTTCATGTAATATAAGGCTCAGTTGAAAGATTTGAGAATATTTGGCCTAGAGAAAAGAATATTCAGGGAAGACATTATAGCTGTTTGTAAGTATTTAAAAGGTTTTCATGTGGGGTAGGGATTGGTTCTTTTTTGTTCCCAGAGAGTAGAAGTAGAAACAATGGATAGAAGGGAAGGAAGGAAAAACTTAAGCTTGACGTAAGGAGGAAGAGAGAGAGAGAGAGAGAGAGAGAGAGAGAGAGAAAGAGAGAGAGAGAGAGAGAGAGAGAGAGAGAGAGAGAGAGAGAGAGAGAGAGAAAGAGAGAGAGAGAGAGAGAGAGGGAGAGAGAGAGAGAGACCTTAGTCTATATTTCCATGGCTCTTTATTACAAGTACATTTTATTGCATCATGATCTGAAAAGGATGCATTCAATATTTCTTCCTCTGCATCGGATTGTGAGGTTTAATGCCCTAAAAATGGTCAGTTTTTGTGTAGGTGCCACATACAACTGAGGGAAGAGTGCTGTAGGACAAAGCAGATTTCTTCCCTTTGTAGGTGTTCAAACAAAAATGTTACCACGACTTCTTGGGTATGTTGTAGTAAGGACTCATTTTCCATAATGTGCTGAACTCGGTGGTCATAGAACTCATGTCCGACTTTGAAATTCTGTTATTCTGTGACTAGCTGACCTCTAAGATCCATTCCAACTCCAAAGTTCCATGATTCCATGTGATACTGGACTTATGTGTCTAAGCCAAGAACTCCATAGGAGAGGTGGATAGAGTACTGGATAATATGGAATCAAGAAGTTTTGGATTCATATCCTGGCTCAGACGTTAACTGGCCACATAGCTCTTGGCAAGCCACCTAACCTTTCTGTTTCTCAATTTCACTACCTGTAAAAGGTGACAGTTGGATTTAATGGCCTCTGAACTACTTTTCAGCTTCATATCTATGATCCTATGCTTCTTAGGCATGAGAAGGGTTGAGAAAAATTATAGGTAAACTTTACTTTACATATTTCCTGTCCCCTTCTCTCTTTTCCCCTTTAATACGCTGTTCACTGTGCTCTTTTACTTCAAATAATATGTTTCCTTGGCTTCCTTCTTTCCCTGGAGGAGAGCAAGTTCAGAAATGCATTTGCTAAGAAATGTGAATTTGATGTCTCTAGATATTTTTTAAAAAAGAGAAACAATGACTCTCACAACAACCTATTTCTAATAATGGGGCGTCAGGTACTGTGGAACCTCAGTGGGGTACATTTTTGGAGAGCTATATCACCCATGTGATACCCACAGCTGCTGCTATGAATATGCAGGCGTATTCCCAGGTTTGAATGGCAAGACATAACAGACTCTCTTCATCGAAGATGAAACCAAGACATTTATTCAAACACCAGAAAGCCAAATGCATCATAGTAATAAAAAAGTCTATACACATTAACAATGCAGGGGGCACCACCATCCCCAAGCCTGCCTTCCATTAGGCCTCCACACAAACAAGCTCCCTCAGGCAAAATGCCACACCCTCACCCAGGCTAGCTGCTCTGCTCTCTCTTTCTGCCTCCTCTCTCTCTCAGCTCCACCACACCCACACTTCCTGCTCCATCCCTTCCTGGCTCCACCCCCTCATCAAGCTCTATCCACCACAGGCTCCATGCTACCCAGGCTCATGTGACTCAGGCTTCCATGGGACACTGGCTCAAAGCAGTTTACACAGTGTCCCTTTAGTGATACCACATAGGCAATGTTAAAGGAAGTACAAAGCCTCTAAGAGGTTACAATATACATTTGACTTCTCTGACATGGCCCCACATTTACTTAATTTGATACCTCCAGGTTTCCTTTCTAATCAACTAGTTTTATATCTGTACTGTATAAATGATGTGCCCTCTTCCATATTTGTATCTTTGCACAGGCTGTCCTAAATGCCCAGACTGAAGGAACCTCCCTCACCTTGGCTTGATCAAATGAGTTAGTATTTATAAAACTTTTAGTACAGTGCCTGGACACTTAGTAGGCACTTAACAAAAGATTGTTCCATGCCCTACCCCCACCTTCTTTGACTCCCCGGATTTTTTCAAAGAAATACTATAATACTACCACTGAATACTTTTGTATCAAAAGTATCAAATGTAACATATTTACTTTGTATTCCACTAGTAGAGTAATGTATGCTCGTTAAAATTGGAAACTGCTTTAGGTGTTTTTTTTTTTAAGCTTTTATTTAGTATTTTATTTTTCCCCAGTTACATGTAAGGACAATTTTTAACATTTGTTTTTAAAACTTTGAGTACCAAAGTCTTTTTTCCTCCTCTCTCTCCACCTCCTCTCACTGAGAAGGGAAACAATTTGATATAGATCATACATTTATAGTCATGCAAACCATATCCATAATAGTCACGCTGTAAAAGAAAACATAGAAAAATAACTCACGAAAAAAAGTATGCTTCAATCTTTATTCAGACACCGTCAGTTCTTTCTTTGCGGATGGATAGCATTTTTCATCTTAAGTCTTTGCAACTGGTCTTGCACTGTTGTATTACTGAGAATAGCTAAGTCATTCATAGCTCATTGTCTTACAATATTGCTGTTACTTTGTACACAATATATTTCACTTTGTATCAGCTCATGCAAGTCTGTCCAGGTTTTTCTGAGAGCATCTTACTCATCATTTCTTATACTTCAATAGCATTCCATCATAATCACATCCTACAACTTGTTCAGCTATTCCTCAATTGATGGCCATTCCCTCAATTTCTAAATCTTTGCCCCCCTCCAAAAAAGAATTTCAATAAATATTTTTTTTTTTACATATAGGTCCTTTTCCTTTTTGGGATATAGAATAATTAGTGACATTGCTAGGTCAAAGGTCAATAGTTCCAAATTGCTCTAGAGAATGGTTGAACCAGTTCACAACTCCACCAACAATGCATTAAAGTCTTATTTTTCCCCAAAGTCCCCTCCAACATTTTTCACTTATCTTTTCAGTCCTATTAGCCAATCTAATAGGTATGAAGTAGTACCTAAGAATTGTTTTATTTTGCATTTCTCCAATCAACAGTGAATTAGAGTGGTTTTTCATATGGCTACAGATATAATTGCTTTGATTTTGCTTTTGTATCCCTAGAATACTACTTTGACTGTCCCAGCTCCTTAGTAGTCTTTTGTTGAGCTGAATTGGAATGATCTGTGATTTTAACATGTGGGCATTACCTCCATCAACTAGATGACAGCCTATTCCCACATTTTCATTGTATACAATTCTTGCTCTTGTCCTCCCTGAAATACTATAAAGATCACCTTCCCTAATGTACTGAAAGCCATCTTCTAGGTCTTCCAACATTCTCTGGGTTCTAGAGCGCCTCTTAGGGTATCTTCTACCCTAGCTCTTGCATATGTAAAGCACTTTACAAATATTATAAAACTATATAAATATTAGCTATTATCCATCACTTAGCTTAAATGCTTGACACACAGCAGACCTGTATTAAATGCTAGTTTATGAAATGCCTGACCCTATGATTGTATTATTTCTTTTTATGATTTTGCACTTTCCTTTGCAAGACCATTTCTTCTTTATCTAGTCCATACTTCTTTACTTTATTATTGTCAATATGTTCTAAGCTACATAGACTTTGCATGTCTTAATAGGCATGGGGCCTATATAAATATATAGAAGTTAGAGGTAGATTGTCAGGTATGGTGTAGAAAAGAAAATTACAGATTAGAAAAGAACCTTGGAGGTATCAAAGTAAGTAAATGCAGTCCATGTCAGTGAAGCCAAATACACACACACACACACACACACAAACACACACACACACACACACACATACACACACACACAGTAACCTCTAAAAGGATTAGATCTTCCTTTAATACCACATATGCAGTATGACTCTACCATTAGTGACACTTGAAATTTTAATAATTTTCAAATTGTGTTGCTGCCATGTAATAGAATTAAGAAAATGTTCTTATTAAAAATATGAACCTCTGTGTCAAAGAGAAACTTAGGATCACTGAAAACATTGCACAGTTCTGTACGTACAACACTACCTTCTTTTTTACTTTATAAAAGCTACAGGCATCAGCATAAGAAATCTTACCACTGCCAACCAGAAGAAGTGCAGTTTAGAGGAGATAGAATAAGACAAGGTCATGGTTCGTAGGACATGTTGTTCTAGACTACTTTTGTTGGCCTAGTAAAGGATAATTCAATCACTAAGACCTGATATGACAAGGTGTTACAAATCAAGCTTCCAGAATTCTTATTCCATTATCAATAATTACCTTACCTGATTCTCAGGATGAATCTTTCTGGGTGTGGTTTCTTTGTATATGATTGATATTGTCTGTACACACAAGTTGTTTTGACTATTTTGTCTAAAATTCTTATATGTTCCTTTATAAAAATGTAGTGAAAAATTTTAAAATGCCTTCTATGAGAAAAAAAAAAACAATTCTTACTGATATTCAAAAATGTTCACATAAAACCATTTTTATTCCATTAAAAAATTAAAATAACTTGTGTTTGGAGACAGAGCTGGTTCACTGATTAAAATTTTTTTTAAATTGCCTAGAAGTCTGGGTGAGAAAAATTCCTCACCTCAAGTAGGCTATGTAATATTGCAGGATGACTTGATCACAAGTAACACTAATATAAATTACATAATAAGTCTGCTAATGGGTTGCAGATTTGAAGTGATTTGTAAAGGGCGGCAGGGCTCAGTGAAGGTATCATGGAGTGGATGATGGGCTAAAGCAGAGGTTGAAATTCAGAAAGGAAAAGGAGGGATGTGGGACATCACTAGAATAGAGATGATGTGAACATAGATACGGATGTAGTTCACCGCCATGTTTGTGGGAGGATGGAGTGTAACAAAAATTTGCTTATAAAAATTTGGCTATATCATAAAGTATAAATGGTATAGTGAGGTGAAATTGATGTCAAACACAGAAGGGTCTTACATGTCTGGAATTACAATTTAAACTTCACTTGGTAGTCAATAAGGAAAGACAGCAAAATTTTTTAAAGTAGGGTCATGAAGAGTTAGACACAACAGAAATGACTGAACTACAACAACAACAAAAGAATTATTTGATTACATCCAGCAAAAAGCTAGGTCTTAAAACACAGGGATAATTTTTCCTTTGGTCTTTGCAACCTTAGCAACAACTCCAATATCTAACACAGAGAAAGCATTTAATAAATAGTTGTTGTGTTGGGTCTAATTGAACTATATCTGTACAGAGAGACAATTATTCTGACAGATTAAGAATGATAGATTAGGCAAGGGGTAGAATCAGGAAGAACTATTAGCAGGTTCTTGCAACAATCCTGATAGGTGATAATGAGGTCTACATTTAAATTATTAAAAACTAATCCACATAGCCCTACGGCTTGTGATGACGTGTGAATCAAGGGAAAATAAAATCAAAGATCATCAACCATAGACAGAGCTGTCAAGGAACTTAGATATCATTCTGTTCAAACATTTTATAGGTTAGGAAACTGAGGCTTAAAGAGGTAAATTTCCATAAGCAAGGTCACACATTAAAAAAGTTATGGAACCCAAATATAAACTTACATCATCCATTCCTTCTGCAACCTAAGGTGCTATTGTTCTTGTGGCTCAACATGTTAAGTGTTTTTGAGTCTTAAAAGAGCTACTGAAGTGAAGAAAATCATGTGTACGTCAAACAGAAAGACAATGATGGAGATCCTCACTCATGTGAGGAACACCTAATACAATAGCAAAGTATTCCATCAGAAGAGAGAAGCCAATGGAGGGAGAAGTTCTGTAACAACATGATCAGCTGGATACATACCTGGGAGTGGCCAGCAAGAACCATGGGATATGCAAAATGATGCTAAAAGGTAGCCACAGAAGTCTAATAAGGAGAAATGCTCAGTGGATTATGGGTTTAACGGTATTATGCATGACCAACAGAAATAACTGTACCAGCAAGCAAAAGGACAAAGAGGAGCAGCTTGACAATATGATGGTTTTCTAGATAGATGATATATATATAGATAGATAGATAGAACATTTATTAAGGACATTGAGAATAAACACACAAGAAATCAAGAAAGTTCCTCCTTTCAAAAAATCTTATGTTCTAGTAGGGGACAGCAACAAGTAAAATGGCGCTAAAATCAGCAGGAGAGAAGATAGCATACCAGTGCAGGGTGACATGATGAAGAGATGGACAGCAAATTTCATGTATGTTAGGATGTGGCAAAGTCCTGGAGATGGTTGCAGACTAAGGCCATGTTGATGAGAATGCAAGAAGTTACCTGCATGTTTGGGCCCCAGAGAGATAAGACAAAACTTCACTTAGTAAAAGGTGCCTCTCCACACCTGTTCTCTGGCTAAATGTGACACGTCCTAGTCTCCTATGTGTGTGCTATTCTATACTTGTGCCCTGGTCGTATAAGTTTTTTTATATCTGTGCCTTTCTACTTATTTTCACCATGCATATTCATTCTTACCATTGGTGGTATACGTGTCATTCAGAAAATGTGAACCAGATTGAGGATATAATTTTATTGCCATTTTTCTAAATCTGGTGTTTCACTACGTGTCTTTAGTTTGAACTGATAAGTAAAGTACGTAGATCAGTGGGAACTCATGAACTATGGTTTTGAATGAATGCAGACCCACAGAGTATCTGGAATAGCTTTGCCCATGAGAACCCATTCTGAAAGTGAAAAAAATAGTTCAAATTGCTACATAAAGATAAATATAATACACGTTAAATTATAAATGCTTAAAAGGAATATAGACACTATGAGATTAAAATGAGGGAGAGCTCATTTGTGGAAAAATAAGGCAAAGACTCAGAAATGTACTGGTATTGAGTTGGTCCTTGAAGGATGGGTACACTTTCAAAAAGCAAAGATTAGGGAACAGGAGAGGACATTCTACTCATAGTGAACAATATTGGCAAAGGCATGAAGGAGAGAAATTAAAAGATGCTTTTGCTCAAAGGTAAGGACTCTGTTTGCTCATTCATATACATTTATATGGAATAACACTAGGCAGGTAGGTTTGACCTCAGGTGGAAGGTCTTGACAGGTCAAAGAGACTAAACTTTACCTTATTTGCAATGGGGAACTATTTGAAAATTCTAAATAGTAGATGATATAATTAGATCCATACATTTGATGAATCTGTGAGGGAACCCACAGAGAAAAATAAGTGGTTACTATTCTGGAGATGATAAATCCTCATATAGTTCTAGGTCATTTGGGTCATCTTTTAGTTGTAACCTAATTTGAGAATGCATGATAATACTATGTCCTGAATTCTAGAATTGTGGGAAATAGTTCTGAGTTAAGTACACTGACCTTTTAGGGAGAGCTATCTTTCTATAAAGTATGAAAGCCACTGGCCAATTCAACCAAGTGGGTCCATTAATTTGGAAATCCAGCAGGGAAAATATAATAAATGAAACAAGCTGATGAATCAAGTCATTCAAACATTGCATGACCACAAACCATAATTTCCAAGGTTGCCCAGATGAGATCAGACTATCTCATGAATGTGGCCATTGAGGGAATGGGAGACGCTTTAAAACCCAGAGGCTGAAAAAAAAAATGAAATAGATGAGGTAGAGCTTCAAGGAACTAAGGCTGTCTGCATGCTGATTTTAATTTCAAAACGACATTCAACCACTTCCACTGGATTTTCATGTTTCCAGAATTAAAAGAGATTTATGAAAAAGGAACTAGAGGTGCTCATTTTCAGCACATTTGATATTATTGATTAGCTGATAGTCAGTCCCAAGGCATTATTTCATTGTGCAAAATAAGCATAAAAATACTACAAGCAATTAATTGCATGCTTTTCGTATCATGCTTTGAGATGGCCTATCAGCCTTTTATTAATATTAATGAGGAGAATTAGCACCGAAGATCAGGAAGCCATGATAGTGCCGAGAACCTGCAAGGACCCTACGGCTCTCATGCTTTATTATTTTTTAATCAAAGTGGCTGACTTGAAGGCACAAAATTAAAGAACTGAATCCTTTATGATTCCACAATGATTCAAATTAAAATGATCTATACTTGCATAATTCCCGTGAACCATTTTGTGCTTGTTAAAAACAGTTAAAAATTGCATAAATTCATGATTTAAAGGCTGCAGTTTTCTCTTCTTAATGAACAGGCCACTTTATGTATTTCTCTCAACTCACACATGTGGACATAATAGAGAGAGAGAGAGAGAGGGAGGGAGGGAAGGTGGGAGGGAGGGAAGGAGGGAGGGAGAGAGCGAGAGAGAGAGAGAGTGAGAGAGAGAGTGAGAGAGACAGAGAGAGAGAGAGAGAGAGAGAGAGAGAGAGAGAGAGAGAGAGAGAGAGAGCTGGGGAGAGAGAGAGAGAAAATTTAACCTTATAACAAAGAGAAAATGTTCATTGTTCAAATTCCTGGATGATAAATTGATATTGGTATTAATTTGTATATATCAACTATACCAGTGTCCTATGACATGTAAATTTACAGTTATCTTTCAGAAAATCTACATGATATTTTGATAATACATATGTATTGGTCCATTACATTTTTCAGATTGAAAATCTAAGGCCATACTTACATGAGACAGGCAATAAAACTGCAGGATATTTGTCCTCTATGATTTATGGATCTAAATCGTGGAATTTACAATCATGCAGTGATTCCAGCACTCAGACTAGAAAAAGAAACACAAATTCTGAAATCCTCACACCTGGATTCAAACCAGCCTTGGATGCTTGGAAACTATTTAGTCTAAATGGTACCTCAATGGCCT